>NC_136486.1:73906451-74148951 GCF_053919585.1 Euprymna scolopes | reverse complement strand
CAAACCTAATTAAAAAGCACACCAGGCTCACTGAACAGAACATAAAGATTAAACTAATAATATATTTTACTAAATTTAAAACTATTTTATATGCAAAAATTAAGATATCAGATTTTAGGTTACATCTAAGAAATTAAGTAATTTTTCGTGCCATTAAGAGGAACTTATTTAATAGGATTGGTGATATCGATTGGTAATAGGATTCGATGTCAAAAGAAAGAAATTTAAGATTATTTTTATTTTGAATGTTCGAAAACCAATCAATTATCTGGGTGGAAGATTGCTATTATTCTATCTAGGATATGTTTACGAACTGAGTCTAATTGTAGGGTTTATATTAAAGTCTTGTTTGTAATCCTTTAAAGATCTATATAAAAGCCAAATACGTCCTAGGATGGAATACTATTGCCATATCTGGGTAGGAGCTGCTAAAAACAGCATATCCTGCCTTGACAGAGTACAAAATAGACTTCGTGGCTTAGTGGGGGATGCCCTTTTCTCTACCCTGCAACCTCTCTCCCACAGAAGAGACGTTGTGAGCCTATCCTTGTTTTATCGTTATTTCCATGGCAGGTGCTCGTCTGAACTCCAATCTCTGGTCTCCCCTCGCCAATCTTTCACGAAAAACACCCGTCTAGCTGAATCCACTGTGAAAAATTTCCCTCACTCTATATCTGTGCCTAAATCAAAACGTGGATTCCATGAACAAAGCTTCTTTCTTAGAACTGCACGCCTGTGGAACTCTGTTCCGTCTGCCTGCTTCCCACCGGACTACAACTTGGATGTCTTCAAGTCCAACGTTAACAAATTCCTAATGAACCGCCCCCTTAAGTAAACACTTCATCAAATCTCCACACTAACGTAATGTACTTGCAATAACCCTTATCCCTGAGTGGCTTCCGGGCCTTGATAAGTGGTGATCACTGTGTAAAAAAAAACCCCAAAAAACCTCCACTCTAATAGTTAAAAACAATAATAATACTAACACCACACTAAATCAAACAGTTATATCTCATAGGATTAGCGAATCTCTCGACGGAGGCAACCTTTCTAGGGCAATTGCTCTTGACATATCTAAAGCCTTTGATAGGGTATGGCATAATGGTTTACTTCACAAGATCTCTAGCCATGGTATAGCTGAAAATGTCTTCTCAATTATTAAATTATTTATTTCTGATAGGTTCATAAGAGTAGTAGTTGATGGGCAAAAATCAGAAGCTCACAGTATTAATGCTGAAGTCCCTCAGGGGTCCATCCTGGGTCCAACTCTTTTCCTGATCTACATTAATGATCTTCCAAATCACATCCTTACATCATTTGTAGACATTTATGCTGATAACACCACCATTTATGGTAGTACATCTAAGACAGTAAACGACCAAGTTCTCTCCGATTCTCTCTCCTCTGATCTTGAGCACGTGGTACAATGGGGAAAGGAGTGGTTGGTTACTTTTAATGCATCTAAAACCAAGCTTCTCTCTTTACATCATCAACGTCCTGATCCATATCTGACGTCAATTGAAATGAATGGCTCTCGTCTTGAGGAGGCCTCCAGTTTTGACAAGCTTCTGGGCTTGACCTTTACTCCTGATCTTAAATGGAACTCGTACATCAAATTTGTTGCCAAGGCCGCTGGAAAAATGGTGGGATCCTTCCATCGATCCAGAAGATATCTCACTGCTGATGCAATTCTCTATCTATATAAGAGCCAGGTACGTCCAAGGATGGAATACTGTTGCCACATTGTCCTGCCTTGATAGAGTTCAAAATAGACTTCGTAGCCTCATAGGAGATGTCCTTTTCTCTTCCCTGCAACCTCGATCTCACAGAAGAGATGTTGCGAGTTTATCTCTGCTGTATCGTTATTTTCATGGAAAGTGTTCGACTGAGCTTCAGTCTATGGTCCCCCACCCTCGCTAAACTTTCACAAGAAACACTCGTTTAGCTGAAAATACTATTAATAATTCCCACCACTCTTTATCTGTGCCTAAACCTAAACGTAGATTCCATGAACAAAGCTTCTTTCTTAGAACTGCACGCCTATGGAATTATCTTCCGTTTTCCTGCTTTCCGGCTGACTACAATATGGTTGTCTTCAAGTCTAACGTAAACAAGTTCTTGATTAGCCGTTCCACTTGTTAACAAATTTACCGAATTTCCATTTACTAACGATTACTATATTGTCCAATTGTCTACTGTACACTCTTTAACCCTTATCCTCGAGTGGCATCTTGGCTTTGATAAGTGGTGATTCCTATGTAAAAAAAAAACAAACTAATGTAGTATATGAACTTATTTGCCCTTTCAAAGAATGTCTTTAAATCCACTCTAAAAATTCATATAATGCATACATAGGCCACACCACACCACGACAACACTCTTCCAAAGATTAACCTACCACTTAACAAATAATAGTGCCATCAAACGAAACCTAACTTTTCAAAACAAAAACCTACAATCATCTGAAATAAATATTCTAACAATACTAAAATTAGACATCTTAACAATTGCACACAAAGACTCAAATTACTCGAAGCTATACTAATTAAAAAAAACTACAGCCCCTTATTAACCGAATCGCGTTTAATATCAGGACAAATACACTAACCGTATTCAACAATAACTAAATAGAATATAAAATAAAAATAAAATAAGAAATCAAAATTAAAAATAAAAAGTAAATAATTCACCCGTACCCATCCTGCACCTACGTATATAATAAAAATGAAATAGAATTAACTATAAATACACCCAAGCCTAAAAACAAAAACAAAAACAAAAAAAAAAAAACGGTAACAACAATAACCACCCCTGAAGACGATCGGAAATACTGATGGAAAGTGCTAGAAAGAGAAAGAGAGAATACAGCCGAACAACCACTGGGCGCCATACTATATAACCTACAAGCCAAAACAAGGAAGACCTCTCGACAAATAGAAAAGATAACCAACAAAATTGGAAAAAAGATGAACTCAGTCGTGTTTAACCAGACATGCATATATATATAAGTGAATGTGTCTGTGTATCTGTCTGTCTGTGTATCTGTCTGTCTGTGTGTGTACATTTCCCTACGCAATAATCCTGTCAATTTTAAGTCTACAGACTAGAAATTTGATATACAGGGTCCTGAGATTTGGGAAAATTTTTGTGATCGATTTTCGGTCAGAAATTTGGCGATTAAGGGGTCAAAATTCAACGATTTGACCTGTGATAACTCTACCAAACTCCTCCGACAATTTTGGGTCTAAACACTTGAAATTTTATATATAAATTCCTTGGACATGGATCTAACTTAATAACCTAATTTAAGCCCCAAACAATAAATTTTAAGGGGTCATTATAGTGGTCAAAGTTTAAAACATTGACAGTTTTTTGTTTTTTTTTGCTCAACATACACCTCCAAATATCCGGGCAACGCCTGGCACCCATGCTAATATATCTATAAAAGTGAACGTGTCTGCATATCTGTCTGTCTGTGTGTCTGCCTGTGTGTGTACATTTCCCTACGCAATAACTCTGTCAATTTAAAGTCTACAGACTAGAAATTTGATATACAGGGTACTGAGATTTGGGAAAATCTTTGTAATCGGTTTTCGGCCAGACATTTGGTTGTTAAGGGGTCAAAGTTCAACGATTTGACCTTTGAGAACTCTACCAAACTCCTCCAACAATTTTGGGTCTAAACACTTGAAATTTTAGATATAAGTTCCTTGGACATGGATCTAACTTAATAACTTGATTTGAGCCCAAAACAATAAATGTTAAGGGGTCATAATAGGGGTCAAAGTTAAAAAATTGACCTCTGCGGTCTCTACCAAATTACTCAGACAATTTCTAGTCTAAACATTTGAAATTTTACATAAAGGGTATTCAGAGATAGGGCAAGCTTTTTAATCGGTTTGAGTCGAACATTTTTAGTTACCAATATATAAATGTATGTATGTATGTATGTATGTTTGCATGTCTGCTCAACACTTTCGACAGAGGCGACGGATTTTCTCAAGATCAATATCGTTTTGAAGTTCGACCTTTCAGATGACAAATATCGAAAAATTGGCTAAAAACATTAATATCTTCACCTTAAACCGAGCACTTTTCTACAAGGGGGGTGGCGCTTTTTTCGCCGATATTATTTAAAGTCATCCTCTCCTTTCGATTGTCTAGCCTCCCATTTAGTGGTGGTCGTAACAGCATAGACGTTAAGTTTTTTTCCCGTTATTTTCCTCCTTTGCGGTACGGGTTCGAGCCTGCCTTCCTACTACCACTTTCTTTTTTTTTCTTTTTTGCTTAACATACACCTCCAAACACCCGGGCAACTCCGGGCTGAAATGCTTGTATATCTATAAAAGTGAACGTGTCTGTGTATCTGTCTAAACACTTGAAATTTTAGATATAGGTTCCTTGGACATGGATCTAACTTAATAACTTGATTTGAGCCCAAAACAATAAATGTTAAGGGTTCATAATAGGGGTCAAAGTTAAAAGATTTTTATTTTTTTGCTCAACATACACCTCCAAATACCCGGGAAATGCCGGGCTGAAATGCTAGTATATATATATATATATATAGTAGAAATGGTAATTAATAAAAACATGAAGAAAGTGCTCAATACTGTTGTAGAGCAAATATGCGTTTTATTTTTATTACCATATTTTTCTGTTAAGTTACATTATTGTTTCGGCTACCCGACCGTTTTTTGGCCGTCATGTAGCTTCCTCAGACTTTTACAGAAATGTTCGTTTATGGTGGAATGAAAGAGTGAATGGTGTCAGGGGAGGGGTGCGAGCGGAAAGCAGAAAAAGAGGAAGAGAACAAGGGGGAGAGGTGGGAGGCGGTGCTTGGTATGTCGGTAATGTTTTAGTTTTGGAGTTTAAGGACATTAGGTGGTTGTGGGGGTCTGGGCAGTTAATCTCTGGTTTGGCTGAGAGCATAGGGATACATGGAGGGGGGAGGGAGATATGTGGGGGTAGGAGGAGGGGGTTACTTTAAATTTCGAGTCCTAAGGTTTAGGTTGTTGGTGTCTTGTTGGTGAGATGATTTCTTGATAAGTATGTCTTGACCTGTTGGGTGTTCGCTTAGGTTGGGAGGTGGGCGGGGCCTATGATTCGGTTTATCTATTTGATTTTTATTTGTTGTTTAGTGCTTGGAGAGGGTTAGCTTGTGGCCGTACGTGTGAGCATACACATACATACATACACACACATATACTTAAAGAAACGCTCATCTGTACACATACATCTCTGCCTAGGCATGTAAACACATGCACGTACTCATACATGCATGCATATACACCCGCACTGCTCCCGCTGACCCCAAATTTTCCTTAAGGTGTGAAATTGAATGTGTGCGCATAAGCATGGATGCGCACATATACAGACACCCGCACATCGGCACCCATATACCCATACAGGCGTATACATGGGCCTACATGCATATATTGGTTTAGATATACTTGCATCCCCACGCATATATGCAAGCACACGCGCACATACAGATACTTATATTCGTGAACACATACATCGACATATACACAGCTGCACGCTCCTATATACGTATGTGGACAGCAGGTAGTGGGCACATATATTCTTATATATACACACATATGCATAGATACGTACACATATACATCATTACCCCCACATACACACGGACACACACATGGATGCACACATGCATCTATACACATACATGCATACCCAGATATATAGACAGTTATTGGTATAGACATATTCGTCTACATAGATGTAAATTTAAGTTCATTCGTGGGTATATAGACGTAATACTTTCGTTAAATGTAGACATGATTATAGATATGAGCATAAACTCATTCCCAGGCTTATATGCGTAATATTTTAATTAGTGGAGGTTTTTAATGGTTTGATGTGGGTGCACACGGGAGTGCCAACGTACAGCTCCGCATACATATACACATCTACAAATACGCATCTCCACACACATGCATGCACACACACACATACATGCATACATGCACACACATATGCACACATACATGCACTCATACATACATCTGCAAAGATACACATCCATTCTCACACGCACCAATATCTGCGCACATATATATACAGATATATAGCATGACATGCCGTAAATATGGGCACAGGTTCCACATACATATACTTACATACGCAGTAATAAATGCACACACACACCCGGGATAGTGGTCCTATGTAGCCATACTTATAGATTTTGGGGAGGAGTTTGAGGTAGTTTATATGGGGATTAAGTACTGTAGTTATTGTTCTAAGTTGGGGTATTTGGTTTTTTAGGGTATTATAGATCAGTTTAGGCGGAAGGCTGTATTGGGGTGTCATACTCTAAGGCATCCGCCTATTCACATAAGGCATCGGTCAGTTATACATTTCCATACATACTTACCTGTGCAGGTGCAAATCCACATAGTTATATGTAAACAATTTCCATGTTAAGTCGTGGAGGTTGCATGTAGGATGTGCTGAGGTTGGGCAGGAGATTGGCTATGGGGAGGGGAATTGATGCCGATTATTGGGTGGTTATGTGGGATAAGGTTATGTGGTGTTTAGAGTTGGTGGTGATTGGGGGTATGTGTTATTTTGTTGGATTTAGAGGGATTCTTAGGGGGAGGTTTAAGGTGGTGTAGGGTGTAGGGGGAATTGGTTAAGGGGGTTTAGTTGAGTATATGTCATGGTAGTTTGGTGTATGTGGTGGGTGGTTGTATTGGATGTATAATTTAGGGGATTTAAGGTGGTGTTGTCTAAGGGATGTTTTAGAAAGGTGTATAGTTCTAAGGAGGTGGGATTTGTAATGCCTACAGTTTATGGTGGTTTCCTGTTTTTTGTTTAGTAATTTGTCCCTGTCTTTAAAATTGGAGATAAGGAGTTTCTCGTTTAGGCAGAGGAGACATGGAGAGTTTAGGGATTTACATGTGCTAGATTTTCTAAGGATTTCCCATTTAATGGTTGGTGTAAGGTTATTTTGGGTTAGATGTAGATAGTAGGTAGTTAGTGAGGTTTTGTTAGGGTGGTTAGGGTTTGTGAAGGAGCATTTATGTACTCTTAAGTATATGTGTGTGTATGTACGCATGTGTGTGCTCGTGCGTACGGCCACAAGCTAACCCTCTCCAAGCACTTAACAACAAATAAAAATCAAATAGATAAACCGAATTATAGCCCTCCCCGCCTCCCAACCTAAGCGAACACCCAACAGGTCAAGACATACTTATCAAGAAATCATCTCACCAACGAGACGCCAACAACCTAAACCTTAGGACTCGAAATTTAAACTGCCTTCCTTCTACCCCCACATATCTCTCTCCCCCCTCCATGTATCCCTATGCTCTCAGCCACACCAGATATGAACTTCTCAGACCCCCCACAAGCACCTAATGTCCTTAAGCTCCAAAACTAAAACATTACCGACATACCAAGCCCCCCTCCCACCTCTTCCCCTTCCTCTTTTTCCGCTTTCCTCTCGCACCCCTCCCCTGACACCATTCACCCTTTCATTCCACCATAAACGAACAATTCTGTAAAAGTCTGAGGCCAAAAAAACGGTTGTGTAGCCGAAACAATAATGTAACAGAAAAATACGGTAATAAGATATAAAACGTATATATATATATATATATATATATATATATATATATATATATATATATATATATATATATATTTACACACACACATATATATATATATATATATATATATATATATATATATATATATATATATATATAAAACTCAATGCTTGTGTGTGTTTTAGTGTGCCCTATAGCATATATGTCAAATTCAAAGTCCCTTTGGGGGCATAGGAGTCGATTTGTATTGTCATAAGGGCTGCAAATATTGAACACATTAAATAAAAAAATTTTGCTATTTCTTGTTCAATTTAGAAACATACAATCAAATTCAAATAATCGTCTACATGTAGTTCAAGAAAACAATACAACGAAAATTTGGACGATTTTCATTTATTTTAGTACAATAGTAAAATTGCATTACACATAAATTCAAAACTGATATTCATCAGCAAGAATTCAAAAAGGTGTAGAGGACTAGGTTATATAAATCCTAATCCCGTTACAAAAGAAAAATAATGAAACGAATGGAATGAAGGCAACAAAGACTCAATTGCTGGAATAGATAAACGTGTCGTTTATTTACTGTTGAAAGAATGAATGTTTTAGATATAACATGTGTTCATGTCCGCGTTTGTTGCGGGATTGGTAGTATAGAAGGAAAAAGGAAATGTGTATCCATCTCATGTTCGGGTCACTATCGTTTGTTCGCACGTGGGAAGAGAAGTGAGTGATGTAGTGGAAAATGGGAATGATAGTCCAGCGTGTAGAACAGAAAAAGATAGAGGGTTGACACCAGTTAAACTGTGCGCCATGTTAGCCGTCAGCTACGTGGTGGTGTTCTCTGGCACAAGTAGTAGATAGAGAGAGAAAGAGTGAGAATGTCAATCCAGTTCATGGAGAGAGAAAGCGTATAAAGTGTACGTACTGTCTGTTGGCTTTTTGTCCCACTTAGTAGCAAGTGGCGTGAGGTAAGTGCGTGCGCGCGCCTTCCAAAATGGCGGCGGCTGGTGCGCCGACCTCTCAACTCGGAAAGCGAGTTGGAAAAGGAAGAAGCCGCTTATTGCTCTTTCTTTTATAGGTGTTTCCGGTGGTCTTTTGCGCATGTGTGGATTTCCTTTGAAAGGGAAGTGACGTCGTCCTTGTGTGCGTATGTGTGCGAGTACATGTGTGTCCGTTAGCGTGTGTGTGTATACACGTGAATGTGAGTGTATATACGTGAATATATGTATGTGTGTGGACGTGGGCGCGTATGTTTGTGTGCGCGTATGTATATGACAAGTAATATAGCTTGAGATGTGAATGCATGTTTTTGTGTGAGACTAGAAAAGACTCGCGCAATACTCCCCTTCCTAGAAAAAAAAAAAAATGCAGTGTATATATATTTATATATATATATATTTTTGTAGGTAATGCTTTCGGCAATTGACTTTTCATCCTGGTTTTTTTTTTTTTTCCTGATAGCGTGGTTGTTTAAAAAAACGTCAAAAACGGAATGTCAAAAACGGAGTGTGTTCGTAAAAAAAAAGTATTTACTTACACGTGGAAAAGGTGTTTACTCTTTTTTTAGGGTGATATTTGTTTGGTTGTTTTTTTTTTGTGTGCTGACATGTGCAACGAGTTACTTGGACAGTGAAGTGAATTGTTCGTTTGGAAGGAAAATTTTTGTTTTGTCGTGGTGTGTCCAGTTGACGGTATCTTCGCAAGTGAGTCTGCGATAGCATGTGCATTGTTTGGACGGGCGCTAGTTGCACGTTTATTCTTGTTAAACAATGAGTGTGATTGCCGGCTGTCAACGAAACTTCCAAGTTGTAGGGTCACCATGCTTGTTCGTTTCACGTTTCGTTGTGGTCGCCGGTTTTTTGTGAACTTGTGGTCGATGGTTTGTTGTTCCTCTCGCATTCATGTGTCACCAAATTGTGGTGGTGGTTAAAATAGGGAAAATTAATTGAATTGAGAAAGAGACGAAGTACGTGTTAAATTGAATTAAACGAACTAGGATTTATTTCTTGAAGAAACAAGTGAAAGAAAAGGGTACAACACGTATTCATGTCTGCGTTCGTCTCTCGCTGTTTACTGGTGAGAAGGAAAGTCTATTGTAGTATAGAGAGAGAGAGAGAAAGAGAGAAAAAGTCAATCCAGTTTGATGTGCGTCTCTCGCCATTTGCTGGTGAGAAGGAAAGTCTATTGTAGTATAGCGAGAGAGAGAGAGAAAATGAGAAAGTCAACCCAGGCCATGGAGATAGAAAACGTGTAAGGTGTACGTACAGTCTGTTGGCTTTTTGTCCCACATAGTAGCAAGTGGCGTGAGGTACGCGCGTGCGCCGAAACGGCGGCAGCTGGTGTACTGACCACTCAACTCGGAAAGCGAGTTGGAAAAGGAAGAAGCCACTTATTGCTCTTTCTTTTATAGGTGTTTCCGGTGGTCTTTTGCGCATGTGTGGATTTCCTTTGAAAGGGAAGTGACGTCATCCTTGTGTGCGAGTACATGTGTGTCCGTTAGCGTGTGTGTGTATACACGTGGATGTGAGTGTATATACGTGAATATATGTACGTGTGTGGACGTGGGCTCGTATGTTTGTGTGGGCGTATTTATATGACAAGTAATATAGCTTGAGATGTGAATGTATGTTTTTGTGTGAGACTAGAATAGGCTCGCGCAAAGGCTTGACATCTCTTTTTGTTGGCAATTTCTTGTATGTGCAATTGAAATTTCTGTGTAGTTCTGAGTTTGATGAGGAATGACAAATGTTGGTCAGTCAATCTTGTTGTTTGAGATATTTTTGTTAATTTCATGTAAGAAAATAACTATTTACACAAATATGTGGAGCCGAATATTGCATTGTGGTCAACTTTGTAAAGTTTGTAAACTTTTCCGGAAGGTATGAAAAGAAATCAGATGTTCCCACTTCCAAATATTTTGATCTGAGTGAGGAATCCGACTGAATTTCTATTTGCAGGTTTTCCTTCAGTTTCAGCAATATCAAAGTTTAATGTTCCTAAAAATAACGCAAGCTGGTGTTCATAAAATGCAAAACCACTAAATCTTTTCTTAAACTCTTTTAATAATGATTCTAGGTGAGTGTCATTACTTGGCAAAACTCAATGCAGACTTCATATCAGCACTGTTCTGCAGCTCTTTGCATGTAGCAAAATGGACCAAATTTTCACTGCAGACTTGAGACTTCCATAATTTCTATAGGGCCTATAGAAATAAAGGTTAGAGGGTCTACATAAAATCTTAAAGTGTATTCTTATGTAAAATTAACAGAAGATAATGAAAGTCTTCCTGAATCTTTAAGTGACCCCCAAAGAGGCTATGGAGCAAATTTCGTTGGGAGAGGGAGTCAAGGTTTTATCTGTAGTTCAGAAAGAAAACACTGTAATTTCAATATATTCTTTACAGAAACGACTCAGCATTTTTTTCAAAAGCTTTTCTTCAGAGTAGGGAGAGAGGGCAAGAGACTTGAAAAGGGTGATTTTAATAGTGCTCTGGAGGCATCCATAATTTTATTTGGATGGTTTCAGTAGTGCTCTAAACGGGAGCAATAATTATCAGTTTACAGTATTACATTTGATAAGTGGGATATAGTAATCCAAACGTGCTCAACGTATGTTAAAAACACAACGTTGCCCATGAGAAAGAATTTTTCTGTTTTTTTGCTAACTCGGTGTTACGCAAGAGAATTAATAGTAATAATACAGTATTATATTTGGTAAGCGATTAATCCAAAATTCTCATTATCATAGTACTCGTGCTGGTCAAAAGAATAGAACATGTGGTTTTGACATTAAATTCTTATTGAGGACGATCTGTGAGATGTAATTAGTGCTAAAATATCCTATCATGCTAAACTAACTCTTATTAGTTGTTTTATGACAGAATGTTTTTCATATCAATTGCAATATCAGTTTTTGAATATTTCGTGTTTCAAAATAATAGAACAATGCAGGTAAGTAAACAAAATATCGTTTTTATTAACACAAATACAAATAAAATTAATCAATATTTAGTAGCAGCACCTTTTGCCTCGATAACAGCATCAATTCGCCGGGGCATGGAATCAACAAGCTTCTCGCAATCCTGTGTAGATACTGAATCCTATGTGTTCTGGATTGCATTCTTCATGGCTGCAAGGGTATTAGGTGTATCTTTGCGGAGCTTCCTCTTCATCTGGTCCCACAAGGCTTCAATAACATTCAAATCTGGCGAGTTCACTGGGCATTCAAGAACAGGGATCGATCGTTCTCGGAGCCAGGAAGACGTGGTCTTGGCAGAGTGTGCCAGTGCCAAGTCATGTTGAAAAATGATGTCCCTGTCAAACTGGTTATCCAACACTTGCAATAAATTAGCTTCCAGGATATCTTGGTACACTTTTGCATTTACAGTTCCTTTGATGAAGCATAAATTATCAACACCTTTAGCACTCATACAGCACCAAACCATGCAAGACTGCAGGAATCTCACATACTTCTTAACGTATTCTTGGTTATACCATTCCGTGGTTCTTCGCCAAACATGTGACCCTTTGTCGCCTAAGGAGATACAAAATCGAGAGTCATCTGAAAAGATTACATGCCGCCATTTGTCTGCAGTCCAGGTTTGATGAGCAGTTGCCCATTGCAGCCTCTTCAACATCTGCTTCTTGTTAAGGAGCGGTTTGGTGGCAGCTATACGATTTCGGTATCCCAGTTGCTTCTCGAAACGTTGGCACCAGAAGCCTGTTTCCATGCTTCAGTGATGTGACTTGTTGATTGGAATCGTCTTTTCTTTGCCACCTTGTCCAGTTCCCGTCTTGTCTTTCGGTGGTGCTTTTCTTTCGTCTGCATTTCTTGCGATTGCTGTTGGAAACACCCTCAGCTCCTTTCTGGAGCACTTTGGTCACCACCGATCTTGAACATCCGACCTTGACTGCGATTTCCATGTGCATCTTTCCTTCTGCCCGAAAATCAAAGATATGCTGCTTTTCCGGCAAAGGTATGTCTTTAGAGCGACCCAAACATATACAGAATTATTAAATCGCTTTCAAAATCTTTTTAAACAATATTTGAAAATTTTTTTGAGTTTAACATTACTCAACGACAAAATGTTCTATTAAATTGAAACGTTGACTTTTCTAATGTGACAATAAAGTACTCATTGTCTGCCATATGCACCTCCTCAAATGATTAAAAATAGTTGCAATTGTTATTTAAATATAAGATATTTCGCCTGTACAATTTACAAGCCGAAGATTATCCAAAACGGAATGAATTTATATATGTTCTATTATTTTGACCAGATTTTGAGTAGATGTGTTTATTTGGTATTGCCCATAAATCATCAATATTCTAGATTGAGCAATCCTAAGTACAGCAGGTATTTTTAAATGCTGTGCTGCTTGAGAGAAAGATTTTCACTGCATTTATATTGTATATCAAAAAAGGTACTCGGTGTTGCTCAGGAATCAGTGCTTCATATCCTAGATAGAGCTTGTGTGTGCAATAATACAGTAGTACATTTCCTATGTCGTTTATACTTGATTGCGAAGGAGAAGACAAGAAACTTAGCATTGTCCAAAAAGATAGTTCTCATTATATTAATAAGGTGGAGGGAGAAGATGAGAAACTCGGTGTTGCTCGGGAATAAATGAAAACATATTTCACTATATTTTTGAGGAAGGGAAAATATGTGTTGCCAGGGAGAAATAACTTTAAAACTAAAAGTGCAGATGAATGACTTACATTATAATGTTTTAATACATTAAGACAAGAGGAATGGGCTGAGCGGAAATGGAAAATGGGAAAGGGATGTGAAAAAACGAAGAAGAGCGAAAGACAGAAAGATGGAGTGACAGATTGAGAGAAGTAGAGAGATAGGAGTTTTGATATAAACATATTATACACACTTTTTTTTAACCTCTTTTATTTTTTTTTTTATTGTTTCGGGCAATATCCTTGTTAATTATATACTGTTTAATAGTTAATTATATGCTGAATTAATCAACGTTTATTTCCTTAAGAATCTATAAGAGGTCGGGTGAGAAAAACTGATGAGAAATCCTTTTCAGAGTTGTGGAAACGGAAATCCATAACAAGTTGAGTCTGCAGGCAAGTATGGGTATTAGAAACGGAATTGAATTCAGGTCTTTTAGTTTCACCTCTTACTAAAGCCATGAGACAAGAAATCCAACTGCTATCCAACCAGACCACATACTAATTACTACGCAACTGGTTACATGTTAGTATAAAAGAAATTCGATATTAATACTGTAATTGATATATATTTCAATAACAAAAATACATATTAAAATATTCCTTGGTTTGGTGCTTGAAAATATCCATTTTAATTGTTTTAATAAGCTGTAATTTCCAATTAACTTACCAAGTAACTCGTCTCTCACTAAAGTCTTGTCTGTTACTCTTACCCTTTTTGCATCATCATCATCATCATCATCATCATCATCATCATCATCATCATCATTGGTTTAACGTCTATTTATGCGCTGGCATATGTTGGACAAATTTTTGAAATTGACTTCCACACCAATTTATCTCTGGCTGGGTATTTCTTTATCTCACTTTCTCATAAATCCATGCTTATCACTGAACCGGCTTCCTTAATTGTTCTACATCTATTAACTCAAGAAATCTCATCCATTTTTTTTCAATACCATCGACGTCTCTCTATACTGTCCAGATTTAATCTTCTTATAAAGTCATCAGAACTAAAGCTGTCTTTAAGACTCCCATTACACATTCATCGTATCGTTTTCATATAATTTCTCTGCATCGCATGCACTCAACTGGCCCAATTTCACCATCACTCTGCATATGCATACCTCATACACTCTTCTGTTAGTCAACAGTGCTCTTTTATATGCCGCCCCCCTCTCTGTCTGTCTGTCTGTCTGTCAGTCCCTGTTTGTCTGTCTGTCTGTCTCTCTCTCTCTCTCTTTATCACTCTTTTTCACTCTATTTTTCCTTTTGATTAAGTAAGATAATAAATCTAACTATATAGCACACAACAGAAGATTAAAATAGTTCATTATAAACAAAAAGAATATCACTACAAGTTACTATTTAACCCATAGCTGGAGAGAAAAGAGATAGAAAAAAGATAGGATGAGATATCACGGACGAAAAAACTGTTTGGTATTTTGTCTTTTTATTTTTTCACTTTAACTGGCTTTGCAAACTCACTTTTTCCTGATCCTCCCCCACTGATGAATGGTCTAAGGTTGTGCAAATCTAAAAGGAAAAAAATCTTTTGTGCCGAGGGATTTCGTTTGGGGAATCTCAGTGTTCTCTATTATATGCAAGACATATCTGTTATGGGTGTATGTAAAATATTACAGATTGCCTTATGGATTAGGAGATGAGCTACACACAGAGTTAAAATCAATTAGATCTTTTGTGATAAATTACATGTTAACAGTGTTGAATCTGTAATTTTTCCTTTCATCTATGCTTAAAATAGCAGCTTGTGTTCAATTAATTGTATATAATTAAATCGTTTATGATATTCTTGTGTTTTCGAACAAAGAAAGATTTTTGCTATAAAACAGATGAAATAAACTTCTAATGGTGTTTTCGAATAGATAATCCCCAAAATGATTGATATGCCATATAGTGGACAAATGGTACATCAGTTCCACATCATTTCTAAGCATTATTTTTACCGGCCATAGATTTCTATTTTTCGTTGTCTCATATCTTTAAAATTGAACCTACTTGGTCTGAAAATCATTTGCTGTATTTTTTGGTGTATAAAAACACCTGAGATTCGTGATTAAGGTACGCAGGGGTTCAAGGATGTGATATATTTATAGATCCAATTCATTAATTTATTTTAGTAAATGCATCAGTGAATAAATCGATTTAACAGTGCTTCATGAAAAAAAAAATCAATGTTGAATCAGTCTCTTTTCCTCTTTATCTCCAGTCAAATTGGTTACCGAAATCTGCATTTTCCTGATTCTGTCAGAGCGACAAAGATATATTTAAGAACTAAATAGAAAATATATTAATTTATCTTCCTAATTCCTGAGTTTAAGGAATTCTTACACAGAATCAGTATTCAAGTTCCGATTTATTAAATAAATACCAGAAATTCTGCATGCTCCATTCACTTCAGAGATGCTCATATTGTCTTTATACTGCGTAATGAATTGGAATAGGCTACTCTCAATTCTTTAAAACAAAGAGCCTTTTCTTTTCCTTTTATATTTATCACGTAGCCAATCACTTATTAAGAATATAGTTCATGCACTTATCATGTCACAACTTTAGTTTATGTGCTTTTATTTTACCAACAAATATGGTACATGTGCGGGAAGAAAACTAATATTGAACAGTTAGTTTACGATTAATATTACATTTTACTTTGAGTTAATTGTCGTACATTAACAACATCAAGTAGATAAAAGAAATAACGAGGAGAAATTAATTCTGAACAAAAATTACAAATGTTTTATGAAAATGAAAAAGTGCACAAGTTGTTTGATCGGAAGTAACACTTATTTGGTTATTTGAACATAACTTAAGAATCAGTTGACTTAACAGACAAGGTTATTAGTGTTTTATAAAACGTATTAATAAAGAAAACGTTAAGAAAACACCATTGTATTTTGCAAACGATGCCAATAAGAGACAGTCTCGTTTCTAAATTTCTTACCATCTGGGAAAGGGTGGGTGGATCACACAAAATATTGACATATTACTGCTCTCTAGCATTTTTCATTTGTTATTTGTATTTGTTTTAGTAAAAAAATATATGTTCAAATAGAATTAGTTAGAATTTCTGTATGATATTGTTTCTGTATGATATTGTTTCTGCATGATATTGTTTCTGCATGATATTGTTTCTGTATGATATTGTTTCTGTATGATATTGTTTCTGTATGATATTGTTTCTGCATGATATTGTTTCTGCATGATATTGTTTCTGCATGATATTGCTTCTGCATGATATTGTTTCTGTATGATATTGTTTCTGCATGATATTGTTTCTGTATGATATTGTTTCTGCATGATATTGTTTCTGCATAATATTGTTTCTGCATGATATTGTTTCTGTATGATATTGTTTCTGTATGATATTGTTTCTGCATGATATTGTTTCTGTATGATATTGTTTCTGTATGATATTGTTTCTGCATAATATTGTTTCTGCATGATATTGTTTCTTTATGATATTGTTTCTGTATGATATTGTTTCTGCATGATATTGTTTCTGTATGATATTGTTTCTGCATGATATTATTTCTGCATGATATTGTTTCTGCATGATATTGTTTCTGCATAATATTGTTTCTGCATGATATTGTTTCTGCATGATATTGTTTCTGTATGATATTGTTTCTGTATGATATTGTTTCTGCATGATATTGTTTCTGCATAATATTGTTTCTGCATGATATTGTTTCTGTATGATATTGTTTCTGCATAATATTGTTTCTGCATAATATTGTTTCTGTATGATATTGTTTCTGTATGATATTGTTTCTGTATGATATTGTTTCTGCATGATATTGTTTCTGTATGATATTGTTTCTGTATGATATTGTTTCTGTATGATATTGTTTCTGCATGATATTGTTTCTGCATGATATTGTTTCTGTATGATATTGTTTCTGCATGATATTTTTTCTGCATAATATTGTTTCTGCATGATATTGTTTCTGTATGATATTGTTTCTGTATGATATTGTTTCTGCATGATATTGTTTCTGTATGATATTGTTTCTGTATGATATTGTTTCTGCATGATATTGTTTCTGCATGATATTGTTTCTGTATGATATTGTTTCTGTATGATATTGTTTCTGCATAATATTGTTTCTGCATGATATTGTTTCTGTATGATATTGTTTCTGTATGATATTGTTTCTGCATAATATTGTTTCTGCATGATATTGTTTCTGTATGATATTGTTTCTGTATGATATTGTTTCTGCATGATATTGTTTCTGCATGATATTGTTTCTGTATGATATTGTTTCTGTATGATATTGTTTCTGCATGATATTGTTTCTGCATGATATTGTTTCTGTATGATATTGTTTCTGCATAATATTGTTTCTGCATGATATTGTTTCTGTATGATATTGTTTCTGTATGATATTGTTTCTGTATGATATTGTTTCTGCATGATATTGTTTCTGCATAATATTGTTTCTGCATGATATTGTTTCTGCATGATATTGTTTCCGTATGATATTGTTTCTGCATGATATTGTTTCTGTATGATATTGTTTCTGTATGATATTGTTTCTGCATGATATTGTTTCTGCATGATATTGTTTCTGTATGATATTGTTTCTGTATGATATTGTTTCTGCATAATATTGTTTCTGCATGATATTGTTTCTGTATGATATTGTTTCTGAATGATATTGTTTCTGCATAATATTGTTTCTGCATGATATTGTTTCTGTATGATATTGTTTCTGTATGATATTGTTTCGGCATGATATTGTTTCTGCATGATATTGTTTCTGTATGATATTGTTTCTGTATGATATTGTTTCTGCATGATATTGTTTCTGCATGATATTGTTTCTGTATAATATTGTTTCTGTATGATATTGTTTCTGCATGATAATGTTTCTGCATAATATTGTTTCTGCATGATATTGTTTCTGCATGATATTGTTTCTGCATGATATTGTTTCTGCATAATATTGTTTCTGCATGATATTGTTTCTGCATGATATTGATTCTATATGATATTGTTTCTGCATAATATTGTTTCTGCATGATATTGTTTCTGCATGATATTGTTTCTGTATGATATTGTTTCTGCATGATATTGTTTCTGTATGATATTGTTTCTGTATGATATTGTTTCTGCATAATATTGTTTCTGCATGATGTTGTTTCTGCATGATATTGTTTCTGCATGATATTGTTTCTGTATGATATTGTTTCTGTATGATATTGTTTCTGCATGATATTGTTTCTGTATGATATTGTTTCTGCATAATATTGTTTCTGCATTATATTGTTTCTGCATGATATTTGTTCTGTATGATATTTTTTCTGCATGATATTGTTTCTGCATGATATTGTTTCTGCATGATATTGTTTCTGCATAATATTGTTTCTGCATGATATTGTTTCTGCATGATATTGTTTCTGTATGATATTGTTTCTGTATGATATTGTTTCTGCATGATATTGTTTCTGCATGATATTGTTTCTGCATGATATTGATTCTATATGATATTGTTTCTTCATAATATTGTTTCTGCATGATATTGTTTCTGCATGATATTGTTTCTGTATGATATTGTTTCTGCATAATATTGTTTCTGCATGATATTGTTTCTGCATGATATTGTTTCTGTATGATATTGTTTCTGCATAATATTGTTTCTGCATGATATTGTTTCTGCATGATATTGTTTCTGCATGATATTGTTTCTGCATGATATTGTTTCTGTATGATATTGTTTCTGCATAATATTGTTTCTGCATGATATTGTTTCTGCATGATATTGTTTCTGTATGATATTGTTTCTGCATAATATTGTTTCTGCATGATATTGTTTCTGCATGATATTGTTTCTGCATAATATTGTTTCTGCATGATATTGTTTCTGCATGATATTGTTTCTGCATAATATTGTTTCTGCATGATGTTGTTTCTGCATGATATTGTTTCTGCATGATATTGTTTCTGCATAATATTGTTTCTGCATGATGTTGTTTCTGCATAATATTGTTTCTGCATAATATTGTTTCTGCATGATATTGTTTCTGCATGATATTGTTTCTGCATGATATTGTTTCTGCATGATATTGTTTCTGTATGATATTGTTTCTGCATAATATTGTTTCTGCATGATATTGTTTCTGCATGATATTGTTTCTGCATGATATTGTTTCTGTATGATATTGTTTCTGCATAATATTGTTTCTGTATGATATTGTTTCTGCATAATATTGTTTCTGCATGATATTGTTTCTGCATAATATTGTTTCTGCATAATATTGTTTCTGCATGATATTGTTTCTGCATGATATTGTTTCTGCATGATATTGTTTCTGTATGATATTGTTTCTGCATAATATTGTTTCTGCATGATATTGTTTCTGCATGATATTGTTTCTGTATGATATTGTTTCTGTATGATATTGTTTCTGCATGATATTGTTTCTGCATGATATTGTTTCTGCATGATATTGTTTCTGCATGATATTGTTTCTGCATAATATTGTTTCTGCATGATATTGTTTCTGCATGATATTGTTTCTGCATGATATTGTTTCTGCATAATATTGTTTCTTCATAATATTGTTTCTGCATGATATTGTTTCTGCATGATGTTGTTTCTGCATAATATTGTTTCTGCATGATATTGTTCCTGCATAATATTGTTTCTGCATAATATTGTTTCTGCATGATATTGTTTCTGCATGATGTTGTTTCTGCATAATATTGTTTCTGCATGATATTGTTTCTGCATGATATTGTTTCTGCATAATATTGTTTCTGCATGATATTGTTTCTGCATGATATTGTTTCTGCATAATATTGTTTCTGCATGATATTGTTTCTGCATGATATTGTTTCTGCATAATATTGTTTCTGCATGATATTGTTTCTGCATGATATTGTTTCTGCATGATATTGTTTCTGCATAATATTGTTTCTGCATAATATTGTTTCTGTATGATATTGTTTCTGCATAATATTGTTTCTGCATGATATTGTTTCTGCATGATATTGTTTCTGTATGATATTGTTTCTGCATAATATTGTTTCTGTATGATATTGTTTCTGCATAATATTGTTTCTGCATGATATTGTTTCTGCATAATATTGTTTCTGCATAATATTGTTTCTGCATGATATTGTTTTTGCATGATATTGTTTCTGCATGATATTGTTTCTGCATGATATTGTTTCTGCATAATATTGTTTCTGCATAATATTGTTTCTGCATGATGTTGTTTCTGCATAATATTGTTTCTGCATGATATTGTTTCTGCATGATATTGTTTCTGTATAATATTGTTTCTGCATGATATTGTTTCTGTATGATATTGTTTCTGCATGATATTGTTTCTGTATGATATTGTTTCTGCATAATATTGTTTCTGCATAATATTGTTTCTGTATGATATTGTTTCTGTATGATATTGTTTCTGTATGATATTGTTTCTGCATGATATTGTTTCTGTATGATATTGTTTCTGTATGATATTGTTTCTGTATGATATTGTTTCTGCATGATATTGTTTCTGCATGATATTGTTTCTGTATGATATTGTTTCTGCATGATATTTTTTCTGCATAATATTGTTTCTGCATGATATTGTTTCTGTATGATATTGTTTCTGTATGATATTGTTTCTGCATGATATTGTTTCTGTATGATATTGTTTCTGTATGATATTGTTTCTGCATGATATTGTTTCTGCATGATATTGTTTCTGTATGATATTGTTTCTGTATAATATTGTTTCTGCATAATATTGTTTCTGCATGATATTGTTTCTGTATGATATTGTTTCTGTATGATATTGTTTCTGCATAATATTGTTTCTGCATGATATTGTTTCTGTATGATATTGTTTCTGTATGATATTGTTTCTGCATGATATTGTTTCTGCATGATATTGTTTCTGTATGATATTGTTTCTGTATGATATTGTTTCTGCATGATATTGTTTCTGCATGATATTGTTTCTGTATGATATTGTTTCTGCATAATATTGTTTCTGCATGATATTGTTTCTGTATGATATTGTTTCTGTATGATATTGTTTCTGTATGATATTGTTTCTGCATGATATTGTTTCTGCATAATATTGTTTCTGCATGATATTGTTTCTGCATGATATTGTTTCCGTATGATATTGTTTCTGCATGATATTGTTTCTGTATGATATTGTTTCTGTATGATATTGTTTCTGCATGATATTGTTTCTGCATGATATTGTTTCTGTATGATATTGTTTCTGTATGATATTGTTTCTGCATGATATTGTTTCTGCATGATATTGTTTCTGTATGATATTGTTTCTGCATGATATTGTTTCTGCATAATATTGTTTCTGCATGATATTGTTTCTGTATGATATTGTTTCTGTATGATATTGTTTCGGCATGATATTGTTTCTGCATGATATTGTTTCTGTATGATATTGTTTCTGTATGATATTGTTTCTGCATGATATTGTTTCTGCATGATATTGTTTCTGTATAATATTGTTTCTGTATGATATTGTTTCTGCATGATATTGTTTCTGCATAATATTGTTTCTGCATGATATTGTTTCTGCATGATATTGTTTCTGCATGATATTGTTTCTGCATAATATTGTTTCTGTATGATATTGTTTCTGCATGATATTGATTCTATATGATATTGTTTCTGCATAATATTGTTTCTGCATGATATTGTTTCTGCATGATATTGTTTCTGTATGATATTGTTTCTGCATGATATTGTTTCTGTATGATATTGTTTCTGTATGATATTGTTTCTGCATAATATTGTTTCTGCATAATATTGTTTCTGCATGATGTTGTTTCTGCATAATATTGTTTCTGCATAATATTGTTTCTGCATGATATTGTTTCTGCATGATATTGTTTCTGCATGATATTGTTTCTGCATGATATTGTTTCTGTATGATATTGTTTCTGCATAATATTGTTTCTGCATGATATTGTTTCTGCATGATATTGTTTCTGCATGATATTGTTTCTGTATGATATTGTTTCTGCATAATATTGTTTCTGTATGATATTGTTTCTGCATAATATTGTTTCTGCATGATATTGTTTCTGCATAATATTGTTTCTGCATAATATTGTTTCTGCATGATATTGTTTCTGCATGATATTGTTTCTGCATGATATTGTTTCTGTATGATATTGTTTCTGCATAATATTGTTTCTGCATGATATTGTTTCTGCATGATATTGTTTCTGTATGATATTGTTTCTGTATGATATTGTTTCTGCATGATATTGTTTCTGCATGATATTGTTTCTGCATGATATTGTTTCTGCATGATATTGTTTCTGCATAATATTGTTTCTGCATGATATTGTTTCTGCATGATATTGTTTCTGCATGATATTGTTTCTGCATAATATTGTTTCTTCATAATATTGTTTCTGCATGATATTGTTTCTGCATGATGTTGTTTCTGCATAATATTGTTTCTGCATGATATTGTTCCTGCATAATATTGTTTCTGCATAATATTGTTTCTGCATGATATTGTTTCTGCATGATGTTGTTTCTGCATAATATTGTTTCTGCATGATATTGTTTCTGCATGATATTGTTTCTGCATAATATTGTTTCTGCATGATATTGTTTCTGCATGATATTGTTTCTGCATAATATTGTTTCTGCATGATATTGTTTCTGCATGATATTGTTTCTGCATAATATTGTTTCTGCATGATATTGTTTCTGCATGATATTGTTTCTGCATGATATTGTTTCTGCATAATATTGTTTCTGCATAATATTGTTTCTGTATGATATTGTTTCTGCATAATATTGTTTCTGCATGATATTGTTTCTGCATGATATTGTTTCTGTATGATATTGTTTCTGCATAATATTGTTTCTGTATGATATTGTTTCTGCATAATATTGTTTCTGCATGATATTGTTTCTGCATAATATTGTTTCTGCATAATATTGTTTCTGCATGATATTGTTTTTGCATGATATTGTTTCTGCATGATATTGTTTCTGCATGATATTGTTTCTGCATAATATTGTTTCTGCATAATATTGTTTCTGCATGATGTTGTTTCTGCATAATATTGTTTCTGCATGATATTGTTTCTGCATGATATTGTTTCTGTATAATATTGTTTCTGCATGATATTGTTTCTGTATGATATTGTTTCTGCATGATATTGTTTCTGTATGATATTGTTTCTGCATAATATTGTTTCTGCATAATATTGTTTCTGTATGATATTGTTTCTGTATGATATTGTTTCTGTATGATATTGTTTCTGCATGATATTGTTTCTGTATGATATTGTTTCTGTATGATATTGTTTCTGTATGATATTGTTTCTGCATGATATTGTTTCTGCATGATATTGTTTCTGTATGATATTGTTTCTGCATGATATTTTTTCTGCATAATATTGTTTCTGCATGATATTGTTTCTGTATGATATTGTTTCTGTATGATATTGTTTCTGCATGATATTGTTTCTGTATGATATTGTTTCTGTATGATATAGTTTCTGCATGATATTGTTTCTGCATGATATTGTTTCTGTATGATATTGTTTCTGTATAATATTGTTTCTGCATAATATTGTTTCTGCATGATATTGTTTCTGTATGATATTGTTTCTGTATGATATTGTTTCTGCATAATATTGTTTCTGCATGATATTGTTTCTGTATGATATTGTTTCTGTATGATATTGTTTCTGCATGATATTGTTTCTGCATGATATTGTTTCTGTATGATATTGTTTCTGTATGATATTGTTTCTGCATGATATTGTTTCTGCATGATATTGTTTCTGTATGATATTGTTTCTGCATAATATTGTTTCTGCATGATATTGTTTCTGTATGATATTGTTTCTGTATGATATTGTTTCTGTATGATATTGTTTCTGCATGATATTGTTTCTGCATAATATTGTTTCTGCATGATATTGTTTCTGCATGATATTGTTTCCGTATGATATTGTTTCTGCATGATATTGTTTCTGTATGATATTGTTTCTGTATGATATTGTTTCTGCATGATATTGTTTCTGCATGATATTGTTTCTGTATGATATTGTTTCTGTATGATATTGTTTCTGCATGATATTGTTTCTGCATGATATTGTTTCTGTATGATATTGTTTCTGCATGATATTGTTTCTGCATAATATTGTTTCTGCATGATATTGTTTCTGTATGATATTGTTTCTGTATGATATTGTTTCGGCATGATATTGTTTCTGCATGATATTGTTTCTGTATGATATTGTTTCTGTATGATATTGTTTCTGCATGATATTGTTTCTGCATGATATTGTTTCTGTATAATATTGTTTCTGTATGATATTGTTTCTGCATGATATTGTTTCTGCATAATATTGTTTCTGCATGATATTGTTTCTGCATGATATTGTTTCTGCATGATATTGTTTCTGCATAATATTGTTTCTGTATGATATTGTTTCTGCATGATATTGATTCTATATGATATTGTTTCTGCATAATATTGTTTCTGCATGATATTGTTTCTGCATGATATTGTTTCTGTATGATATTGTTTCTGCATGATATTGTTTCTGTATGATATTGTTTCTGTATGATATTGTTTCTGCATAATATTGTTTCTGCATGATATTGTTTCTGCATGATATTGTTTCTGCATGATATTGTTTCTGTATGATATTGTTTCTGTATGATATTGTTTCTGCATGATATTGTTTCTGTATGATATTGTTTCTGCATAATATTGTTTCTGCATGATATTGTTTCTGCATGATATTTGTTCTGTATGATATTTTTTCTGCATGATATTGTTTCTGCATGATATTGTTTCTGCATGATATTGTTTCTGCATAATATTGTTTCTGCATGATATTGTTTCTGCATGATATTGTTTCTGTATGATATTGTTTCTGTATGATATTGTTTCTGCATGATATTGTTTCTGCATGATATTGTTTCTGCATGATATTGATTCTATATGATATTGTTTCTGCATAATATTGTTTCTGCATGATATTGTTTCTGCATGATATTGTTTCTGTATGATATTGTTTCTGCATAATATTGTTTCTGCATGATATTGTTTCTGCATGATATTGTTTCTGTATGATATTGTTTCTGCATAATATTGTTTCTGCATGATATTGTTTCTGCATGATATTGTTTCTGCATGATATTGTTTCTGCATGATATTGTTTCTGTATGATATTGTTTCTGCATTATATTGTTTCTGCATGATATTGTTTCTGCATGATATTGTTTCTGTATGATATTGTTTCTGCATAATATTGTTTCTGCATGATATTGTTTCTGCATGATATTGTTTCTGCATAATATTGTTTCTGCATGATATTGTTTCTGCATGATATTGTTTCTGCATAATATTGTTTCTGCATGATGTTGTTTCTGCATGATATTGTTTCTGCATGATATTGTTTCTGCATAATATTGTTTCTGCATGATGTTGTTTCTGCATAATATTGTTTCTGCATAATATTGTTTCTGCATGATATTGTTTCTGCATGATATTGTTTCTGCATGATATTGTTTCTGCATGATATTGTTTCTGCATAATATTGTTTCTGCATGATATTGTTTCTGCATGATATTGTTTCTGCATGATATTGTTTCTGTATGATATTGTTTCTGCATAATATTGTTTCTGTATGATATTGTTTCTGCATAATATTGTTTCTGCATGATATTGTTTCTGCATAATATTGTTTCTGCATAATATTGTTTCTGCATGATATTGTTTCTGCATGATATTGTTTCTGCATGATATTGTTTCTGCATAATATTGTTTCTGCATAATATCGTTTCTGCATGATGTTGTTTCTGCATAATATTGTTTCTGCATGATATTGTTTCTGCATGATATTGTTTCTGCATGATATTGTTTCTGCATGATATTGTTTCTGTATGATATTGTTTCTGCATAATATTGTTTCTGCATGATATTGTTTCTGCATGATATTGTTTCTGCATGATATTGTTTCTGCATGATATTGTTTCTGCATGATATTGTTTCTGTATGATATTGTTTCTGCATAATATTGTTTCTGCATGATATTGTTTCTGCATGATATTGTTTCTGTATGATATTGTTTCTGTATGATATTGTTTCTGCATGATATTGTTTCTGCATGATATTGTTTCTGCATGATATTGTTTCTGCATGATATTGTTTCTGTATGATATTGTTTCTGCATAATATTGTTTCTGCATGATATTGTTTCTGCATGATATTGTTTCTGCATGATATTGTTTCTGCATGATATTGTTTCTGCATGATATTGTTTCTGCATAATATTGTTTCTGCATGATATTGTTTCTGCATGATATTGTTTCTGTATGATATTGTTTCTGTATGATATTGTTTCTGCATGATATTGTTTCTGCATGATATTGTTTCTGCATGATATTGTTTCTGCATGATATTGTTTCTGCATAATATTGTTTCTGCATGATATTGTTTCTGCATGATATTGTTTCTGCATGATATTGTTTCTGCATAATATTGTTTCTTCATAATATTGTTTCTGCATGATATTGTTTCTGCATGATGTTGTTTCTGCATAATATTGTTTCTGCATGATATTGTTTCTGCATGATATTGTTTCTGCATGATATTGTTTCTGCATGATGTTGTTTCTGCATAATATTGTTTCTGTATGATATTGTTTCTGCATGATATTGTTCCTGCATAATATTGTTTCTGCATGATATTGTTTCTGCATAATATTGTTTCTGCATGATATTGTTTCTGCATAATATTGTTTCTGCATGATATTGTTTCTGCATGATATTGTTTCTGCATGATATTGTTTCTGCATAATATTGTTTCTTCATAATATTGTTTCTGCATGATATTGTTTCTGCATGATGTTGTTTCTGCATAATATTGTTTCTGCATGATATTGTTTCTGCATGATATTGTTTCTGCATGATATTGTTTCTGCATGATATTGTTTCTGCATAATATTGTTTCTTCATAATATTGTTTCTGCATGATATTGTTTCTGCATGATGTTGTTTCTGCATAATATTGTTTCTGCATGATATTGTTTCTGCATGATATTGTTTCTGCATGATGTAGTTTCTGCATAATATTGTTTCTGCATGATATTGTTTCTGCATGATATTGTTTCTGCATAATATTGTTTCTGCATGATATTGTTTCTGCATGATATTGTTTCTGCATAATATTGTTTCTGCATGATATTGTTTCTGCATGATATTGTTTCTGCATAATATTGTTTCTGCATGATATTGTTTCTGCATGATATTGTTTCTGCATGATATTGTTTCTGCATGATGTTGTTTCTGTATGATATTGTTTCTGTATGATATTGTTTCTGTATAATATTGTTTCTGCATGATATTGTTTCTGCATGATATTGATTCTGCATAATATTGTTTCTGCATTATATTGTTTCTGCATAATATTGTTTCTGTATGATATTGTTTCTGCATAATATTGTTTCTGCATGATATTGTTTCTGCATGATATTGTTTCTGCATGATATTGTTTCTGTATGATATTGTTTCTGCATAATATTGTTTCTGTATGATATTGTTTCTGCATAATATTGTTTCTGCATGATATTGTTTCTGCATAATATTGTTTCTGCATAATATTGTTTCTGCATGATATTGTTTTTGCATGATATTGTTTCTGCATGATATTGTTTCTGCATGATATTGTCTCTGCATAATATTGTTTCTGCATAATATTGTTTCTGCATGATGTTGTTTCTGCATAATATTGTTTCTGCATGATATTGTTTCTGCATGATATTGTTTCTGCATGATATTGTTTCTGCATGATATTGTTTCTGCATAATATTGTTTCTGCATGATATTGTTTCTGCATGATATTGTTTCTGCATAATATTGTTTCTGCATGATGTTGTTTCTGTATGATATTGTTTCTGTATGATATTGTTTCTGTATAATATTGTTTCTGCATGATATTGTTTCTGTATGATATTGTTTCTGCATGATATTGTTTCTGCATGATGTTGTTTCTGTATGATATTGTTTCTGTATGATATTGTTTCTGTATAATATTGTTTCTGCATGATATTGTTTCTGCATGATATTGATTCTGCATAATATTGTTTCTGCATTATATTGTTTCTGCATGATATTGTTTCTGTATGATATTGTTTCTGCATGATATTGTTTCTGCATGATATTGTTTCTGCATAATATTGTTTCTGCATGATATTGTTTCTGCATGATATTGTTTCTGCATGATATTGTTTCTGCATTATATTGTTTCTGCATTATATTGTTTCTGTATGATATTGTTTCTGCATTATATTGTTTCTGTATAATATTGTTTCTGTATGATATTGTTTCTGTATAATATTGTTTCTGCATGATATTGTTTCTGCATGATATTGATTCTGCATAATATTGTTTCTGCATTATATTGTTTCTGCATGATATTGTTTCTGTATGATATTGTTTCTGCATTATATTGTTTCTGCATGATATTGATTCTGCATAATATTGTTTCTGCATTATATTGTTTCTGCATGATATTGTTTCTGCATGATATTGTTTCTGCATAATATTGTTTCTGCATGATATTGTTTCTGTATGATATTGTTTCTGCATGATATTGTTTCTGTATGATATTGTTTCTGCATGATATTGTTTCTGCATGATATTGTTTCTGCATAATATTGTTTCTGCATGATATTGTTTCTGTATGATATTGTTTCTGCATGATATTGTTTCTGTATGATATTGTTTCTGCATGATATTGTTTCTGCATAATATTGTTTCTGCATGATATTGTTTCTGTATAATATTGTTTCTGCATGATATTGTTTCTGCATAATATTGTTTCTGCATGATATTGTTTCTGCATGATATTGTTTCTGCATGATATTGTTTCTGCATTATATTGTTTCTGCATGATATTGTTTCTGTATGATATTGTTTCTGCATTATATTGTTTCTGCATAATATTGTTTCTGTATGATATTGTTTCTGTATAATATTGTTTCTGCATGATATTGTTTCTGCATGATATTGATTCTGCATAATATTGTTTCTGCATTATATTGTTTCTGCATGATATTGTTTCTGTATGATATTGTTTCTGCATTATATTGTTTCTGCATGATATTGATTCTGCATAATATTGTTTCTGCATTATATTGTTTCTGCATGATATTGTTTCTGCATGATATTGTTTCTGCATAATATTGTTTCTGCATGATATTGTTTCTGTATGATATTGTTTCTGCATGATATTGTTTCTGTATGATATTGTTTCTGCATGATATTGTTTCTGCATGATATTGTTTCTGTATGATATTGTTTCTGTATGATATTGTTTCTGTATGATATTGTTTCTGCATGATATTGTTTCTGCATGATATTGTTTCTGCATGATATTGCTTCTGCATGATATTGTTTCTGTATGATATTGTTTCTGCATGATATTGTTTCTGTATGATATTGTTTCTGCATGATATTGTTTCTGCATAATATTGTTTCTGCATGATATTGTTTCTGTATGATATTGTTTCTGTATGATATTGTTTCTGCATGATATTGTTTCTGTATGATATTGTTTCTGTATGATATTGTTTCTGCATAATATTGTTTCTGCATGATATTGTTTCTTTATGATATTGTTTCTGTATGATATTGTTTCTGCATGATATTGTTTCTGTATGATATTGTTTCTGCATGATATTATTTCTGCATGATATTGTTTCTGCATGATATTGTTTCTGCATAATATTGTTTCTGCATGATATTGTTTCTGCATGATATTGTTTCTGTATGATATTGTTTCTGTATGATATTGTTTCTGCATGATATTGTTTCTGCATAATATTGTTTCTGCATGATATTGTTTCTGTATGATATTGTTTCTGCATAATATTGTTTCTGCATAATATTGTTTCTGTATGATATTGTTTCTGTATGATATTGTTTCTGTATGATATTGTTTCTGCATGATATTGTTTCTGTATGATATTGTTTCTGTATGATATTGTTTCTGCATGATATTGTTTCTGCATGATATTGTTTCTGTATGATATTGTTTCTGCATGATATTTTTTCTGCATAATATTGTTTCTGCATGATATTGTTTCTGTATGATATTGTTTCTGTATGATATTGTTTCTGCATGATATTGTTTCTGTATGATATTGTTTCTGTATGATATTGTTTCTGCATGATATTGTTTCTGCATGATATTGTTTCTGTATGATATTGTTTCTGTATGATATTGTTTCTGCATAATATTGTTTCTGCATGATATTGTTTCTGTATGATATTGTTTCTGTATGATATTGTTTCTGCATAATATTGTTTCTGCATGATATTGTTTCTGTATGATATTGTTTCTGTATGATATTGTTTCTGCATGATATTGTTTCTGCATGATATTGTTTCTGTATGATATTGTTTCTGTATGATATTGTTTCTGCATGATATTGTTTCTGCATGATATTGTTTCTGTATGATATTGTTTCTGCATAATATTGTTTCTGCATGATATTGTTTCTGTATGATATTGTTTCTGTATGATATTGTTTCTGTATGATATTGTTTCTGCATGATATTGTTTCTGCATAATATTGTTTCTGCATGATATTGTTTCTGCATGATATTGTTTCCGTATGATATTGTTTCTGCATGATATTGTTTCTGTATGATATTGTTTCTGTATGATATTGTTTCTGCATGATATTGTTTCTGCATGATATTGTTTCTGTATGATATTGTTTCTGTATGATATTGTTTCTGCATAATATTGTTTCTGCATGATATTGTTTCTGTATGATATTGTTTCTGAATGATATTGTTTCTGCATAATATTGTTTCTGCATGATATTGTTTCTGTATGATATTGTTTCTGTATGATATTGTTTCGGCATGATATTGTTTCTGCATGATATTGTTTCTGTATGATATTGTTTCTGTATGATATTGTTTCTGCATGATATTGTTTCTGCATGATATTGTTTCTGTATAATATTGTTTCTGTATGATATTGTTTCTGCATGATAATGTTTCTGCATAATATTGTTTCTGCATGATATTGTTTCTGCATGATATTGTTTCTGCATGATATTGTTTCTGCATAATATTGTTTCTGCATGATATTGTTTCTGCATGATATTGATTCTATATGATATTGTTTCTGCATAATATTGTTTCTGCATGATATTGTTTCTGCATGATATTGTTTCTGTATGATATTGTTTCTGTATGATATTGTTTCTGTATGATATTGTTTCTGCATAATATTGTTTCTGCATGATATTGTTTCTGCATGATATTGTTTCTGCATGATATTGTTTCTGTATGATATTGTTTCTGCATAATATTGTTTCTGCATGATATTGTTTCTGCATGATATTTGTTCTGTATGATATTTTTTCTGCATGATATTGTTTCTGCATGATATTGTTTCTGCATGATATTGTTTCTGCATAATATTGTTTCTGCATGATATTGTTTCTGCATGATATTGTTTCTGTATGATATTGTTTCTGTATGATATTGTTTCTGCATGATATTGTTTCTGCATAATATTGTTTCTGCATGATATTGATTCTATATGATATTGTTTCTTCATAATATTGTTTCTGCATGATATTGTTTCTGCATGATATTGTTTCTGTATGATATTGTTTCTGCATAATATTGTTTCTGCATGATATTGTTTCTGCATGATATTGTTTCTGTATGATATTGTTTCTGCATAATATTGTTTCTGCATGATATTGTTTCTGCATGATATTGTTTCTGCATGATATTGTTTCTGCATGATATTGTTTCTGTATGATATTGTTTCTGCATAATATTGTTTCTGCATGATATTGTTTCTGCATGATATTGTTTCTGTATGATATTGTTTCTGCATAATATTGTTTCTGCATGATATTGTTTCTGCATGATATTGTTTCTGCATAATATTGTTTCTGCATGATATTGTTTCTGCATGATATTGTTTCTGCATAATATTGTTTCTGCATGATGTTGTTTCTGCATGATATTGTTTCTGCATGATATTGTTTCTGCATAATATTGTTTCTGCATGATGTTGTTTCTGCATAATATTGTTTCTGCATAATATTGTTTCTGCATGATATTGTTTCTGCATGATATTGTTTCTGCATGATATTGTTTCTGCATGATATTGTTTCTGTATGATATTGTTTCTGCATAATATTGTTTCTGCATGATATTGTTTCTGCATGATATTGTTTCTGCATGATATTGTTTCTGTATGATATTGTTTCTGCATAATATTGTTTCTGTATGATATTGTTTCTGCATAATATTGTTTCTGCATGATATTGTTTCTGCATAATATTGTTTCTGCATAATATTGTTTCTGCATGATATTGTTTCTGCATGATATTGTTTCTGCATGATATTGTTTCTGCATGATATTGTTTCTGCATGATATTGTTTCTGCATAATATTGTTTCTGCATAATATTGTTTCTGCATGATGTTGTTTCTGCATAATATTGTTTCTGCATGATATTGTTTCTGCATGATATTGTTTCTGCATGATATTGTTTCTGCATGATATTGTTTCTGTATGATATTGTTTCTGCATAATATTGTTTCTGCATGATATTGTTTCTGCATGATATTGTTTCTGTATGATATTGTTTCTGTATGATATTGTTTCTGCATGATATTGTTTCTGCATGATATTGTTTCTGCATGATATTGTTTCTGCATGATATTGTTTCTGCATAATATTGTTTCTGCATGATATTGTTTCTGCATGATATTGTTTCTGCATGATATTGTTTCTGCATGATATTGTTTCTGCATGATATTGTTTCTGCATAATATTGTTTCTGCATGATATTGTTTCTGCATGATGTTGTTTCTGCATAATATTGTTTCTGCATGATATTGTTTCTGCATGATATTGTTTCTGCATGATATTGTTTCTGCATGATGTTGTTTCTGCATAATATTGTTTCTGTATGATATTGTTTCTGCATGATATTGTTCCTGCATAATATTGTTTCTGCATAATATTGTTTCTGCATGATATTGTTTCTGCATGATGTTGTTTCTGCATAATATTGTTTCTGCATGATATTGTTTCTGCATGATATTGTTTCTGCATAATATTGTTTCTGCATGATATTGTTTCTGCATGATATTGTTTCTGCATAATATTGTTTCTGCATGATATTGTTTCTGCATGATATTGTTTCTGCATAATATTGTTTCTGCATGATATTGTTTCTGCATGATATTGTTTCTGCATGATATTGTTTCTGCATAATATTGTTTCTGCATAATATTGTTTCTGTATGATATTGTTTCTGCATAATATTGTTTCTGCATGATATTGTTTCTGCATGATATTGTTTCTGTATGATATTGTTTCTGCATAATATTGTTTCTGTATGATATTGTTTCTGCATAATATTGTTTCTGCATGATATTGTTTCTGCATAATATTGTTTCTGCATAATATTGTTTCTGCATGATATTGTTTTTGCATGATATTGTTTCTGCATGATATTGTTTCTGCATGATATTGTTTCTGCATAATATTGTTTCTGCATAATATTGTTTCTGCATGATGTTGTTTCTGCATAATATTGTTTCTGCATGATATTGTTTCTGCATGATATTGTTTCTGTATAATATTGTTTCTGCATGATATTGTTTCTGTATGATATTGTTTCTGCATGATATTGTTTCTGTATGATATTGTTTCTGCATAATATTGTTTCTGCATAATATTGTTTCTGTATGATATTGTTTCTGTATGATATTGTTTCTGTATGATATTGTTTCTGCATGATATTGTTTCTGTATGATATTGTTTCTGTATGATATTGTTTCTGTATGATATTGTTTCTGCATGATATTGTTTCTGCATGATATTGTTTCTGTATGATATTGTTTCTGCATGATATTTTTTCTGCATAATATTGTTTCTGCATGATATTGTTTCTGTATGATATTGTTTCTGTATGATATTGTTTCTGCATGATATTGTTTCTGTATGATATTGTTTCTGTATGATATTGTTTCTGCATGATATTGTTTCTGCATGATATTGTTTCTGTATGATATTGTTTCTGTATGATATTGTTTCTGCATAATATTGTTTCTGCATGATATTGTTTCTGTATGATATTGTTTCTGTATGATATTGTTTCTGCATAATATTGTTTCTGCATGATATTGTTTCTGTATGATATTGTTTCTGTATGATATTGTTTCTGCATGATATTGTTTCTGCATGATATTGTTTCTGTATGATATTGTTTCTGTATGATATTGTTTCTGCATGATATTGTTTCTGCATGATATTGTTTCTGTATGATATTGTTTCTGCATAATATTGTTTCTGCATGATATTGTTTCTGTATGATATTGTTTCTGTATGATATTGTTTCTGTATGATATTGTTTCTGCATGATATTGTTTCTGCATAATATTGTTTCTGCATGATATTGTTTCTGCATGATATTGTTTCCGTATGATATTGTTTCTGCATGATATTGTTTCTGTATGATATTGTTTCTGTATGATATTGTTTCTGCATGATATTGATCCTGCATGATATTGTTTCTGTATGATATTGTTTCTGTATGATATTGTTTCTGCATGATATTGTTTCTGCATGATATTGTTTCTGTATGATATTGTTTCTGCATGATATTGTTTCTGCATAATATTGTTTCTGCATGATATTGTTTCTGTATGATATTGTTTCTGTATGATATTGTTTCGGCATGATATTGTTTCTGCATGATATTGTTTCTGTATGATATTGTTTCTGTATGATATTGTTTCTGCATGATATTGTTTCTGCATGATATTGTTTCTGTATAATATTGTTTCTGTATGATATTGTTTCTGCATGATATTGTTTCTGCATAATATTGTTTCTGCATGATATTGTTTCTGCATGATATTGTTTCTGCATGATATTGTTTCTGCATAATATTGTTTCTGTATGATATTGTTTCTGCATGATATTGATTCTATATGATATTGTTTCTGCATAATATTGTTTCTGCATGATATTGTTTCTGCATGATATTGTTTCTGTATGATATTGTTTCTGCATGATATTGTTTCTGTATGATATTGTTTCTGTATGATATTGTTTCTGCATAATATTGTTTCTGCATGATATTGTTTCTGCATGATATTGTTTCTGCATGATATTGTTTCTGTATGATATTGTTTCTGTATGATATTGTTTCTGCATGATATTGTTTCTGTATGATATTGTTTCTGCATAATATTGTTTCTGCATGATATTGTTTCTGCATGATATTTGTTCTGTATGATATTTTTTCTGCATGATATTGTTTCTGCATGATATTGTTTCTGCATGATATTGTTTCTGCATAATATTGTTTCTGCATGATATTGTTTCTGCATGATATTGTTTCTGTATGATATTGTTTCTGTATGATATTGTTTCTGCATGATATTGTTTCTGCATGATATTGTTTCTGCATGATATTGATTCTATATGATATTGTTTCTGCATAATATTGTTTCTGCATGATATTGTTTCTGCATGATATTGTTTCTGTATGATATTGTTTCTGCATAATATTGTTTCTGCATGATATTGTTTCTGCATGATATTGTTTCTGTATGATATTGTTTCTGCATAATATTGTTTCTGCATGATATTGTTTCTGCATGATATTGTTTCTGCATGATATTGTTTCTGCATGATATTGTTTCTGTATGATATTGTTTCTGCATTATATTGTTTCTGCATGATATTGTTTCTGCATGATATTGTTTCTGTATGATATTGTTTCTGCATAATATTGTTTCTGCATGATATTGTTTCTGCATGATATTGTTTCTGCATAATATTGTTTCTGCATGATATTGTTTCTGCATGATATTGTTTCTGCATAATATTGTTTCTGCATGATGTTGTTTCTGCATGATATTGTTTCTGCATGATATTGTTTCTGCATAATATTGTTTCTGCATGATGTTGTTTCTGCATAATATTGTTTCTGCATAATATTGTTTCTGCATGATATTGTTTCTGCATGATATTGTTTCTGCATGATATTGTTTCTGCATGATATTGTTTCTGCATAATATTGTTTCTGCATGATATTGTTTCTGCATGATATTGTTTCTGCATGATATTGTTTCTGTATGATATTGTTTCTGCATAATATTGTTTCTGTATGATATTGTTTCTGCATAATATTGTTTCTGCATGATATTGTTTCTGCATAATATTGTTTCTGCATAATATTGTTTCTGCATGATATTGTTTCTGCATGATATTGTTTCTGCATGATATTGTTTCTGCATAATATTGTTTCTGCATAATATTGTTTCTGCATGATGTTGTTTCTGCATAATATTGTTTCTGCATGATATTGTTTCTGCATGATATTGTTTCTGCATGATATTGTTTCTGCATGATATTGTTTCTGTATGATATTGTTTCTGCATAATATTGTTTCTGCATGATATTGTTTCTGCATGATATTGTTTCTGCATGATATTGTTTCTGCATGATATTGTTTCTGCATGATATTGTTTCTGTATGATATTGTTTCTGCATAATATTGTTTCTGCATGATATTGTTTCTGCATGATATTGTTTCTGTATGATATTGTTTCTGTATGATATTGTTTCTGCATGATATTGTTTCTGCATGATATTGTTTCTGCATGATATTGTTTCTGCATGATATTGTTTCTGTATGATATTGTTTCTGCATAATATTGTTTCTGCATGATATTGTTTCTGCATGATATTGTTTCTGCATGATATTGTTTCTGCATGATATTGTTTCTGCATGATATTGTTTCTGTATGATATTGTTTCTGCATAATATTGTTTCTGCATGATATTGTTTCTGCATGATATTGTTTCTGTATGATATTGTTTCTGTATGATATTGTTTCTGCATGATATTGTTTCTGCATGATATTGTTTCTGCATGATATTGTTTCTGCATGATATTGTTTCTGCATAATATTGTTTCTGCATGATATTGTTTCTGCATGATATTGTTTCTGCATGATATTGTTTCTGCATAATATTGTTTCTTCATAATATTGTTTCTGCATGATATTGTTTCTGCATGATGTTGTTTCTGCATAATATTGTTTCTGCATGATATTGTTTCTGCATGATATTGTTTCTGCATGATATTGTTTCTGCATGATGTTGTTTCTGCATAATATTGTTTCTGTATGATATTGTTTCTGCATGATATTGTTCCTGCATAATATTGTTTCTGCATGATATTGTTTCTGCATAATATTGTTTCTGCATGATATTGTTTCTGCATAATATTGTTTCTGCATGATATTGTTTCTGCATGATATTGTTTCTGCATGATATTGTTTCTGCATAATATTGTTTCTTCATAATATTGTTTCTGCATGATATTGTTTCTGCATGATGTTGTTTCTGCATAATATTGTTTCTGCATGATATTGTTTCTGCATGATATTGTTTCTGCATGATATTGTTTCTGCATGATATTGTTTCTGCATAATATTGTTTCTTCATAATATTGTTTCTGCATGATATTGTTTCTGCATGATGTTGTTTCTGCATAATATTGTTTCTGCATGATATTGTTTCTGCATGATATTGTTTCTGCATGATATTGTTTCTGCATGATGTTGTTTCTGCATAATATTGTTTCTGCATGATATTGTTTCTGCATGATATTGTTTCTGCATAATATTGTTTCTGCATGATATTGTTTCTGCATGATATTGTTTCTGCATAATATTGTTTCTGCATGATATTGTTTCTGCATGATATTGTTTCTGCATAATATTGTTTCTGCATGATATTGTTTCTGCATGATATTGTTTCTGCATGATATTGTTTCTGCATGATGTTGTTTCTGTATGATATTGTTTCTGTATGATATTGTTTCTGTATAATATTGTTTCTGCATGATATTGTTTCTGCATGATATTGATTCTGCATAATATTGTTTCTGCATTATATTGTTTCTGCATAATATTGTTTCTGTATGATATTGTTTCTGCATAATATTGTTTCTGCATGATATTGTTTCTGCATGATATTGTTTCTGCATGATATTGTTTCTGTATGATATTGTTTCTGCATAATATTGTTTCTGTATGATATTGTTTCTGCATAATATTGTTTCTGCATGATATTGTTTCTGCATAATATTGTTTCTGCATAATATTGTTTCTGCATGATATTGTTTTTGCATGATATTGTTTCTGCATGATATTGTTTCTGCATGATATTGTTTCTGCATAATATTGTTTCTGCATAATATTGTTTCTGCATGATGTTGTTTCTGCATAATATTGTTTCTGCATGATATTGTTTCTGCATGATATTGTTTCTGCATGATATTGTTTCTGCATGATATTGTTTCTGCATAATATTGTTTCTGCATGATATTGTTTCTGCATGATATTGTTTCTGCATAATATTGTTTCTGCATGATGTTGTTTCTGTATGATATTGTTTCTGTATGATATTGTTTCTGTATAATATTGTTTCTGCATGATATTGTTTCTGTATGATATTGTTTCTGCATGATATTGTTTCTGCATGATGTTGTTTCTGTATGATATTGTTTCTGTATGATATTGTTTCTGTATAATATTGTTTCTGCATGATATTGTTTCTGCATGATATTGATTCTGCATAATATTGTTTCTGCATTATATTGTTTCTGCATGATATTGTTTCTGTATGATATTGTTTCTGCATGATATTGTTTCTGCATGATATTGTTTCTGCATAATATTGTTTCTGCATGATATTGTTTCTGCATGATATTGTTTCTGCATGATATTGTTTCTGCATTATATTGTTTCTGCATTATATTGTTTCTGTATGATATTGTTTCTGCATTATATTGTTTCTGTATAATATTGTTTCTGTATGATATTGTTTCTGTATAATATTGTTTCTGCATGATATTGTTTCTGCATGATATTGATTCTGCATAATATTGTTTCTGCATTATATTGTTTCTGCATGATATTGTTTCTGTATGATATTGTTTCTGCATTATATTGTTTCTGCATGATATTGATTCTGCATAATATTGTTTCTGCATTAAATTGTTTCTGCATGATATTGTTTCTGCATGATATTGTTTCTGCATAATATTGTTTCTGCATGATATTGTTTCTGTATGATATTGTTTCTGCATGATATTGTTTCTGTATGATATTGTTTCTGCATGATATTGTTTCTGCATGATATTGTTTCTGCATAATATTGTTTCTGCATGATATTGTTTCTGTATGATATTGTTTCTGCATGATATTGTTTCTGTATGATATTGTTTCTGCATGATATTGTTTCTGCATAATATTGTTTCTGCATGATATTGTTTCTGTATAATATTGTTTCTGCATGATATTGTTTCTGCATAATATTGTTTCTGCATGATATTGTTTCTGCATGATATTGTTTCTGCATGATATTGTTTCTGCATTATATTGTTTCTGCATGATATTGTTTCTGTATGATATTGTTTCTGCATTATATTGTTTCTGCATAATATTGTTTCTGTATGATATTGTTTCTGTATAATATTGTTTCTGCATGATATTGTTTCTGCATGATATTGATTCTGCATAATATTGTTTCTGCATTATATTGTTTCTGCATGATATTGTTTCTGTATGATATTGTTTCTGCATTATATTGTTTCTGCATGATATTGATTCTGCCTAATATTGTTTCTGCATTATATTGTTTCTGCATGATATTGTTTCTGCATGATATTGTTTCTGCATAATATTGTTTCTGCATGATATTGTTTCTGTATGATATTGTTTCTGCATGATATTGTTTCTGTGTGATATTGTTTCTGCATGATATTGTTTCTGCATGATATTGTTTCTGCATAATATTGTTTCTGCATGATATTGTTTCTGTATGATATTGTTTCTGCATAATATTGTTTCTGCATGATATTGTTTCTGCATGATATTGTTTCTGCATGATATTGTTTCTGCATGATATTGTTTCTGTATGATATTGTTTCTGCATGATATTGTTTCTGCATAATATTGTTTCTGTATGATATTGTTTCTGCATGATATTGTTTCTGTATGATATTGTTTCTGTATGATATTGTTTCTGCATAATATTGTTTCTGCATAATATTGTTTCTGGATAATATTGTTTCTGCATGATATTGTTTCTGCATGATATTGTTTCTGTATGATATTGTTTCTGCATGATATTGTTTCTGCATGATATTGTTTCTGCATAATATTGTTTCTGTATGATATTGTTTCTGCATGATATTGTTTCTGCATAATATTGTTTCTGCATGATATTGTTTCGGTATGATATTGTTTCTGTATGATATTGTTTCTGTATGATATTGTTTCTATTTTCTAGTTCTCCTCATGACTGATGGAAATGAAACTCACGTGGATTATCCTATTGTTATCAATGGGTAAATATACATTTCGTAATCAATTCACATTTTTATTAATATCTCTCCTTGCCCTAGAAATTTATAGGAAAGTTAAAAATTTTAATTTTATGTCACACAATTATATTTTTTCTAACAGAGTAATATCTGTTGGAACATTTTACTTAATCATGTTAAAATTTTACGAGTTTAGTCAATTCTAAGAATAAGATTAATTAAATTTAAAAAAAAATTCCATTTTCATCCCAAACAAAGTACAGTGCCACTTTGATGTAGGGGGCTACTATCTAGGCCATAAGTTGCAGGGATACTATGAAGGGAGTTGAGCAGCAATATGTTGTCTGTTCACATTACACTTGAACTTCTGCATGTCAGTACAGTTTGGAAAGCAGGATTCCGAAAGGAAGTTCCAAAATCTAGCAGGCTTTCATACATCTAGGGATCTTTACTGTGTAGAGGAGGGATTTTGCTGTTTGTCGGGTTTGTCGGGGGTATTTACGTCGAGGGGGTACAAGGTTCATCAGAGCATCCACCATTAAAATACTTGTAGAACAGGCAAAGGGATGCAACATTTCGTCGATGGGACAGAGGCTGGAGCCTAGATGACAGTTCAGGATCTATCAGGTTGGCGACTCTCTTTTTGAACCCTATCGAGGAGCGAGAGACCAGTAACAGATGGACCGGCCCAAATGTGACCACAATACTCCATACATGGGCGAATGGTGACCTTGTAGAAGTACAGGATACTTTCAAGCGTAACTTTCTAGCACAATAAAGAGAGGACCCACCTTCCTCACAGTGGCCCTGGAAATGCTCTCAATGTGTTGTTGTCATTATAAACCCAGTTTCTGATTCAGACCTATTAAGACGCTGATGTTTATAAAAAGGTGTATTACAAATAGAAGAATAGTCACAGAAAATATCAGGTTACTTTGGTATGTGTATTAGAGAGAGTGAGAAAGACAGACAGATACATAGACGGGTAATTCGTCTTGCTGATCATTGATGTTGGATGTTGATGAGACCATGTCGGAGCTGAAGTGATGTTGTAAGTCATGGGACGAATATATGAAATGATATTTGAATAAAAAATCTTTGGTATAAATCAACAATGATTATTTATTCATATCTTTACAACTGAAGAAGAATTTACTTTTAGCGCTGTGCAACTCACATCCATATGAATATCTGTTCCCTGCAATGTCAATGTGAAAACATGACCAATGGGAATATTTAATAGGCCAAGAAAAAAGTTTAGATTTTTCTTAGTTTTTGCTGCCAACTGATATTTTCAACAGTTATGGGCCAGATCTTTTAATTGTTTATCCATGTTTGGCCAGTAAACATGGCTGCATACTAATGCTTTTATCTACTATCCTGATGAAATTGTTTTAATTTATACTTTTGCAATTTTAATGAAACAATCACACATTAACCAAAAGAATGCACCCATTAACCTCACCTCAAACAATGATAATTGACTCTAAAAAGAATTGAAGATCTTAATTTCAATTGAAGAGGTTAAAAATTGATCTCGGATCATTTGAGAATTGGCAGTGTTCTGACAGTTGATATGATGATGCTGAAATGACGTCAAGTTTCATAGATAATGTTGAAATCACTGAATTCTCTTTCTTTGGGTTGCTTACCTATGTATGTGTATGAAGCATCTGCATGTCCGATTGCAACAGTTGAACAATATCTGATGGAGAAATCATAATCCAATAGTATAGTGGCTCATCTTTGCAGATGGTTAGCTGTATAGACTGGGATAACTTTCTTTAATTCAAAAATGCAAAGAAGTTTATGATCTGTGATTTAGATTAAGTGAAATCTTTGTTGTAATTCTTTATCTGACTATAATTTTGCTTGACAAAATGTCGGTGATCTGGATGCATTGCATTTTGGCTGCCATCAAGAAAGCTAAGTGAAATAACAGCTCCAACACCATAATATCATGCATCAGAAACAACAATCCATGGATGAATGTGTGCGAAACATATCTGAGAAAAGTAAAGATTTAATCTTGACACTCACTGAACAATTTCCATGCGACATCCTTTTTTAGAAAAATATTTGTATTCAACAAAATTCTTGAAAAACTAAGGAAAAGTCACAATGTTTTGATATTTGCTGGAGCTGTGACTTTTTAACGTCTGAAATATTTACTGAGTCTGATAGTGAACCTTAATATTTAAGTTGGATTTAAAAATTTCATATTTTTCAGCCTTTATATGGAATCCATACTGCTGAATTCGTTCAAATGTAGAAATCAACGGCTGTAAAAGTTTATGTTGTGTAGCACCTGTAAAGATGCAATCATTGAATGCTACAACTCTGCTCAATTCAGTTGACACTGCATCCATTGTTTGCTAAAATATGGCTGGAGATGGTTTGACTCTAAAATGTAGGTGGTTGAATATAAGCAGTGTGTGTTGATTGACAGAAGCTCTTTTGACTTCTCCTCAACCTCCAACTGCAGGAAAGCGTCCTAATCTCAATTTTTGCAAAATAAATTCCACAATTTTATTTTGGAAAAATTCTACCAAAAGTAATGAGTGCTAATGTGCATCTTAGAAATGGTTTAATACAATGGAATAATTGGCACATGTTCTTACTCTTTCATTCGCTATTTAATAACAACAATGGGAGCTGCCCATGCAGAGTGATTGGTTGTAGTACTCCTTGTTGTTGCAGACGTTCAAACTCCTTGTTCACTATGTCAAGTGCATCTCAAAGCGTTTTGTTCTGACAATTGGTTTCACATCTGTTGTGGTTGCAACCACTTATTTGCATATGCGAATAACATAACACTATAAATGGCAAGCCTAGGTTGGCCTTGGGGTGTCTTACTCAAATGCCACCGGAAGTGACGCCGAAGAGCGTACATGTCCTCCCACCAAGACTCTCTGACTCGACACCGTCATTTGTACATATTGTAAATATACCTTTTCTTTAATACACTTATTATTGCGTTATCTTGTTGTTTGCGTCTTCATTGTATTTCCTTACTAATTATTGTTCAACCTTGCAACCACAACAGTTGGCGATGAGATATGAAGCGTCAAATATAACAGTTTGACGAAGAACTATTTAAAAAAAAAAAAAGTACAACGCAAAGGTTGACCATTTTTTTTAAGGAATGCAAAGTGTTGACGAGCAAACTGATTTTACGCTAAAGAGAAGTTTCAACTCAAGTGAAAAAAAAAAAAACTCTAACGTGGCAAAAGCGACAATTTACGCCGTTTTCTGGGAATCCGACTTGCAAACGAATGTAAAAGTGAATTTTTGTTTTGTCACTACACGACAAATCTTACTAAAGGACCAACTTGCAAACAAAAAGCGAACTTTGTTCTGTCGCAAAAACGACAGGTCAGACCCGTATTACGAAAAGCAAGGAAGTAACCTACGAAAAAAGTTCACCAGTGGATTCTAATTACTGTTCTCCGTAAACAAAACAACAACTAAAGGACTTTTTAATTAATGTTTTGGTTGACGTCGGTACTAAAAGGAAATACCACAGCTAAAACTAAAATTCAAGGAAAGGATTTTTTTTCTTGAAGTTGTCACTGAATAACGGATAATACAGTAAAACGTCACGGAAAAAAGGTAATCTCAATTTAAGAGGTATTTTAATTACTAAAATACTAGAGAAAAAAAAAACTCAAAGAACTAAATGTACTCCATACATTTATTCAATTGTGACTCGATTAAAAAAAAAAAAAACTTTTATTTTGTGGAAAGAGTTACTTATTAGTAAGTGCCTAAAAACGGAAAGTCAATTCCATTTCGTGATTCCAGATAAACCTGTTTTATTTTTATTTTTTGCAGCGTGACTCGCAAAAAGAATATATTATTGCAAGCAGCGATATTATTATTGAAAACAGGAGCTTACAGCAATTTGCTTTTTTGTTGTAACCCAAACCGGTGTATATTGTACATGTTACAATATTTTTTTTTTTAACTACACACTAAAAAAAAAAAAAAAAAAAAAAAATGGAAGACTTATCAAAAATGTTCATGCAATTTTTACAAGCACAGGCTGAGCGGGATGAACGCAGACAAGCTACACAAAACGAGCTTTTGCAAACACAAATACAGGCACAGGCTGACCGCGAGGAAAAGAGAGAGGACAGATTATTGAAATGGCAGCAGGAACGAGAAGAAAAGCAGAAAATGGCACAATTAAAGCAGAAAAAACTGCAATTGGAACAGGAAGAAAGGCATAAGAAACTACAATTGGAATATGAAGAAAGACAAGATGAACGTTTTGCTAAAACACTGGAACTACTAAAGAGTAATCGAGAAAATGTCGATAGTGTTAATTTCTCCCATACAACTATTTTTAATAGCATGGACACATTTCATTATGTGCCTGAGGAAGAGAAGAATTTTGAAGCATACTACACAAGATACGAGGATGTTTTTCAACTGGACTGTAAAAATTGGCCAAATAGTCAGAAAGTGAGCCTCTTACTCAGAAAATTGGGTACATCAGAACACAGCAAATTCGTAGATTACATATTACCTAAAAAAACTGCGGAATTAGAGTTCATGGAAGCTGTAAAATTACTAAAAGAATTATTTAATCCAAATATATCTCTTTTTCATAAAAGATGGCTGTGCATGAATCTAAGAAAGATGGACAATCAAGATTATTTGACATACGCATCAGTTGTCAATAAAAACTGCGATAATTTTAAGCTTGCAGAACTAACGGTAGAAGATTCTAAATGTCTAATCTTCGCTCAAGGGTTAGTTTCCACGAAAAATGCAGAAATACGCAGACGAGTGTTGTCTAAGCTGGAATCTGAGCAAGATTTAACCCCCTAGAAACTAGCAGAGGACTGTGAAAGGGCCATTACACTAAAAAAGGATTAAAAAAATATAGAAGAATCCGAAGTGGCATATGTAAGAAAAGTTAGAAAACCATACGCACCAACCAAGAACTTTACAAAGAAAAGCAATGGAACGGGATATTCCAAAGATAATAACCATAAATATAGTACAGAATATAACAAGCCTCTTCCTAGATATAACTGTAAGAGATGTGCAGAAAAGCATTGGGAATCAGATTGTTCTTATAAGAAGAGAAAATGCTACGTTTGTAAGAAGGTGGGACACAAAAGCGATTGCTGCAGATATAAAGATTACACCAGAAAGAGAGTACAGTAAACAAAATCAAATACAAAATTAGATAAAGATCGGCGAAAATACGTAAAAGTGGAAATATTTAAAACATCAATAAAGTTACAACTCGACCTCGGCTCCGATGTTTCTATAATAAACCTGAATACGTGGAAATAGTTGGGAAAACCGGCCATGATGAAAACTAGTAAAGTAGCCCGGACGGTAACTGGTGGTGGTATAAAATTTGAAGGAGAAGTTGTCCTCCCGATAAAATTGAAAGGGATTTCGAAGAAATTAAAAATATTCGTACTGAAAATCTGTTTGGAATAGATTTAATTGAGAAATTCGGACTATGGGATAAGCCAATCAATACATTCTGTAAAAAATTAGAATGTTCTTCTCCAACAACAGTAAATATAAAAGACGATTTAAAAGAATTATTTCCTGAGGCATTCACGACTAACTTAGGTCGCTGCAATAAATTCAAGGCCTCGTTTGAACTTAAAGAAAACGCCAGCCCAATTTTTAGAAAAAAGCGAAATGTTCCGTTCGCTGGGTTGGAAAAGATTGATAAAGAATTAAATAGATTGGAACAGACGGGAATTCTATCAAAAATAGAACACAGCAAGTGGGCAGCCCCCACCGTATACGTAAAGAAAAAGATATTGAAATCTGTGTGACTTCAAATCTTGGGAGGGGGGTGTTGTGGTGGCAACCACTTATTTGCATATGCGAATAACATAACACTATAAATGGCAAGCCTAGGTTGGCCTTGGGGTGTCTTACTCAAATGCCACCGGAAGTGACGCCGAAGAGCGTACATGTCCTCCCACCAAGACTCTCTGACTCGACACCGTCATTTGTACATATTGTAAATATACCTTTTCTTTAATACACTTATTATTGCGTTATCTTGTTGTTTGCGTCTTCATTGTATTTCCTTACTAATTATTGTTCAACCTTGCAACCACAACAACATCATACTTTAATTTTAGAATTACTTTTTATTTAATGCAAAATCCTAAACTTTATTTAAAAATATTGACAAATTTAGCCTTGAGTATTTCTGTGAATTGTTTTCAATGTTAAAAATAAAAGAAGGATTTTAAAGTGTTAAAAACGAGATAAATATCGAGAACATTCGGTTCTTCTATTCAGTTTAAACCAAGCAAATTGAAATCAAAATTATCTTCCAGAAAATTTGTGTTTCTTTAAATTTAACTCACTCTTTTTTTGTGTGTCTGGTTAATTGAAATTTGCCTTCTTCGTCACTTTCAAAAGCATGTAGTTTTCACAGGAATGTGTTAACTCAACATATTTTTCAACCAATAAAAATCGTTTCAAACTCGAAGTAACAAGTCGATACGAACTTAGAAACTCATATAAAATAGTGGTTTGGTGAACTGAAATCAGTCCTCCCATGGTGGAATTAACTCTCGACTCTCAACGTCAACAACGCTCATCTTAGAAAACTAGAATGCCCCATGCTAAAATTTCTTTAAGTTTGCTGACATTTCTCCATTGAACTTAGTCACACAGGAGATAAACCCATGCACAGACAACGGAATTTTAAAATTAATTTCCTGATGCTTTTGTCTATTCTTTTATTCAAGAACTTTAAAACTTCTCAGCAAACTTTGGTCTTTCAAAGTACATTTTAGATCTCTGTAAAATTGTTGATGTAAATATATTTTATTTGTTAATTCATGTGTTCTCACTTTCATTCCAAAATTCCCATTGCTAAATGGTGACCCATTCATAACATTCATGTTTTTATCCATTTTTTTCATTCGCTAATTTAACTACATGTATATTGATGGGATTAGACTTTTTCATCAAAATCCGTCTTCAACTAATAATAAATGAAAGAAAAAAAAAAGGAATAAACAAAAGAGAATAAAAGGGGAGGTCAAATAAAAACAGAAGCAAATAAAAAGTAGATTCAGACCAAATTTTATTAGAGAGATAAAGGCAGTTGTTTTTGTTTTCCAAATCAAGGGTTAAATTAATCAAGTAGCAATTACGAAAATAACATAAAATAAAATAAAAATCATATGTAAAAAGAGGACTCTTTAATTGAGAGGGAATTCAAGAATTAGTTATCGCCCTGAGCGATACTCACAACAATTGAAGAAAAACAATAACAAAAAACACGATTTCTGCTCACTTGAGACAAGACTTGAAAAAAAAAAACAAAAAAAACATACAATAAAAATTAAAAACGAAAATCATTTATCTTCAAAGTCTTTTAAAAGCTTTTCCTTTCTGTCCTGTTTTTTCTCTGATACTTCTTCCTGTCAGTCCTTCTCTCTTTTTTTTTAATAGTACTTTCAAAAGGTACACATTATTGAGCTATCTTGTCCAAAAGTAATACAAAATATATTTTTATTTTTATTTTTTATATAAACGGTCCTTTTACTCAAAAAGGAAAATGCACTCAAACTGTTTCAGTTTAAATTATCTTCTAAGAATCTCTTTTTCGTTTTGTTGACAAATTTATTGAATTAAGAAGGAATTTCTTTTCCTTCAAATGTCTTACAAAAGAAAGTTGCTTCTTTCTCAAATGGAAGTATTGTTGTTTTTCGTCTTCTGGCTGGTCAATAACTTTTACATCTATGATTTCTATAGGCAGAGCCCCAAAAACGCGCAACCGCTCCACTGGAAGAAGTGTTTAGAACTGATTAAAATGGTCAAAGAAACTTTCTTCTTCACCCCCCTCTCCCTCCTCTTTCTCTTTCTTTGGATCCTTTGATCGAGGCGGGGGTTCAGAAGACAAAAAGATGGTGAGTTAGAAGACAGTCCAGACCCACCGTCATGCGAAACAGAAGGCGAGGGAAAAGGGAATGACATACAAGGAAACACCAAAAAAAGGGTAAAAAGTGCAGACCTCCCTCTTACCATCACTGGTACGATCTGTAAACAGTCTGGTACGTTTGAGAATATTGTTGTATAAAGATTTTCCACAAAAATCAAATTATTTTATTCCAGTTTTTCTCTTGTCTTCCCCAAGACTGAATGTCAGAATAACTATGCCACTGGGAGGCATTAAAATCCTCCGCCTTGAATTTGTGTGCTACGCCCATGAACTTTGATTCTCATCATGGAAAATTACCACATTGAACGAGAATTAATCATTTTTTCGAACAATGTTATTTTGAACTACTGTTTTCTGATGTGATGAACACATACATGCATTTCGCTTACATGCTTTAATGACTGTTTTTCTCTCAGAACATAGTCACATTAGTTTCAAGGCACGTGTGACACTCTGGATACAGAAAGATCAGTAATTGTAAACTCCATGCTATTCTCACGAAATACTCCTTTAGCTAGTTCTTCACAATGAATATTCATTACAAGAAAACACTTACGTTGGAACGATTTGAACTAATATTCCTAATATGTAAATTGTTATTTGTATGAATATGGATTATCTCCTTTTTGATAGTCCAAGCTATAAAAGATGTACATTTCCGCTTGTCAAGTAGACGAGTAGTAAGATTCTTAATTGAATAAAAGTTTACTAAACGGAATCTCTCGTCCTATTTTCATTACAATTTATTCAATTAAAAATGGAACAATTTATGTAACCAGAGTGATTTACAACAGATCCAGAAAAAGATTCAGCCGACAAGTGCTGGAAACATTGGTGGGAGACATTTACAATTTTCATCAAGGTTGACCGGGACGTCCCATCAATAAGTGTGCATGCCTAACCAACTACCTGTCTCACAAATTTAAAGAAATTATCTCAGATTGCATTACCTACGAAGAAGCAATCAATGTACTGAACACTACATACATAAAGCCCAAAAATGAGATATTTTTTAGACATTGGACCATATCCTTAAGAGCCTTCAGAGACTGAGCAAAGATTGTAACTTCTGCCCAATGACGGCATTAGAAGCCCAAGAGCAACACATTTTGGACGCCTTCATTAACGGCTTACGTAATGCTCAAATAAGACGTCTTCTTGAAAATAAGACCCTTACACTTAGAACAGCTTATGAGCAAGCCTATACCTTTGAATGTGCTATACAGCAGTCTAGTTCTTATTTACAGCCAGACACAGTGGGCCCCACACTAAACCTACCTGATCCTACTGCCCACCCCCATAATGATAGTCTGACAAAGCTTCAAGAACAATCGGTCACCGCTACTTTAAAAGGCACACCTGCTATTTTTGTGGCTTATCTAAACACCTATGAATTTCATGCCCTGCCAGAGATACTCGTCGTCATAAATGTGGAAAACTTGGTCATTTTTCAAAGGTATGCAAATCTTCTAAAACCCTGTACAAAGCCACTCATAAAAATGCATCTGCAACTTCAGCCACCTGCCCTGATTGCCTTTCAAAAACTATTGTAAAAGTGAAAATTGATGGGAGATTTACAAATACTTTTCTCAATACCCGGAGCTCAGAAAATTTTATCAAAGAAAGCTTGGTAAAAACCAACAAATTGCATTTTGTCCCCTCTCCCAGCAGAGTAACAATGGCAAACACGTCATTGTCTGCACAAGTAAGTGGTTATTGTTTGGTGGACTTACTATTTAATGGCGTCTCATATAAAACCACTAAATTATCCGTAATAAAAAACCTTTGTTGTGAAATAATACTAGGACACGATTGAAATTCCATTTGGCAGTTCAATGCCCACATTGAAAATTTGTGGATTGGCAACAGCAAAAATCCGGTACCTATCTGAAATTTGAAAACCTAACTGAAAATTTGAAACCCATAACAATGAGAAGCAGATATTTTTCTTATAATAATAACAAATTTATTGACTCTGAGATAAAAAGACTACTCGAGGAGGATATAATTGAGCCTAGAAAATCACTCTGGAAGGCTCAGATAGTTATAACCACTCCTGAAAACCATATTGATTACTACTAAACCATAAATAGATTTATTCTTTTGGACAGCTTCCCACTACCCAGGATAGATGAAATGATAGGTGAAATAGCCAAATATCGTATGTTTAACATGCTGAACTTGAAAAGTGCATACCATCAGATCGCCATTAGACCTAGAGACAAGCTATACACAGATTTCAAGGCGAATGGTCGACTATATCAATTTCGAAGGATTCCTTTTGGCGTTATGAATGGGGTAGCCAGATTCTAAAGGATAGTCGACCAGTATGTGGCCATAATAAAATGGAACATGGCAAAAATCTCAGACAGTTCATGTCTGCCATCGACAAATACAACCTTACTCTAAACAACGACAAATGCTCGTTTGAACTGGACAAAATAAACCTACTGGAGTATACCATAAGCAAAAGATGCAGATCAATTGAAACCTTTACTTCACCTGTTCCTCACAATCGGCCTTCCCTTCCACGTGCTATGGGCATGTTTGCTCACCCTCCCAATGGATTGCATCATTCTCAGAAAAGATAAATGCATTAATACAAGTAGAGATGTTTCCTCTGTCCCATCAAGCTGTTGAGGCATTCGAGGGACTGAAAAAAGATATTGCGAAATCAGCAATTACAATAATAGACCAAAATATTCCTCTGGTTGTTGAAACAGATGTGTCAGACTTGTGTTATTGCTGCTTCTTTGAGACAAGCTAATCATCCTGTAGCCTTTTTTCAAGGACCCTTTCACGGGCTGAATGGCGACACTCCGCAATTGAAAAGAAAGCCTATGCCATAGTCAAGGCATTAAACTTATTGCTGGCCAAAACTCAGTTGTTTTTATGTTCAACTCAAAGCAAAATAAAGAATGAGAAAATAGCGAGGTGAAGAATTGTTTTTTCCTTTGAGGTCAGCTACTGACCCAGCAAGGAGAACTTAACAGCTGATATGCTGTCAAGAGAATGCTGTACGGCATCAAGTAGGGATGAACTCTGAATACTACATAAAATTCTCTGTCACCCGAACATTACTTAAATGCTGTGAGGTGTAGAAACTTGCCTTTCTCGGTGAAGGAGGTAAAAAGAATTACAAATTCCTGCCAACGTTTGCTGAAATAAAGCCTCGGTTTTATAAACCCAGAACTGGCGTTTTAATAGAAGCAACACAACTGTTCAAAAGACTAAATCTTAATTTTAAAGGACCACTACCAAGCAAAACAAGGAACCGATATATATTAACTGTTGTCGATGAATATTCATGGTTTCCTTTTGCCTTCCCTTGCTCAGACATATCAGCTACTGTAATTATCCAATGCCTCTGTGCATTATTTGCTGTCTTTGAAGTTCCTGCCCGAGGGGCTTCTTTCATGTCAGAGCAGCTTCAATAATTTCTACAGGAACAAGGAGTAGCTATAAGCCAGACAGCTCCCTACAACAGTCAAATGCAAAAGATATAACAGCATTATTTGGAAGACAGTTCAATTAACTGTATCAAATAATGGATGTTCGATTGATGATTGGGAAAATCTCCTTCCTGTCGCATTATACGTCACTTGCTCTCTATTGTTTACTACCACAAATTTACCTTTTCAGCGATGGAGTTTGGCAGGAGTATTGTTTACGTCTTGGCTCTCTCGATTCAGTACTGTGTTTCTGAGATGACATGCATGTTACACCAAGAACGATCCCTTGGTGGACGAGGTAGAGCTCATGGAGGTGAACCCCCAGTATGCTTTAGTATGACATGCAGACGCTAGAGAGTCTAACGTGTCTCTCAGAGATCTAGCACTTGCTGGAGACGTACCAGGACTACGGACAACCCTTGAGAACAGACCAACTCCCCCTGACACTGAAGTCTCTTTGGAAAATCAAGACATTGAAATTGTTCCTGACACGTTGTCTAATGACATTGTCTTCGTTGGGGCTCCGTCAGACACTTCAGAGGGGCCAACATCTGAATCCCTGACAGATAAAGGACTAGCACCCAAAAAACATGTTCATCCAGAGAGTGACTGATGCGGAATGGCCTGCTCCTCTGAGAAGGAAACATTTCGGAGCAAGATATTTTAGAGCCAACAGACAGGCTAGCACTGAAGAGCCTTCTTGCTTGAGTATTCCGACCCTGCATCATGTACTGCTGAGGCGGCCACTGCGAGCTCATAGGGAGTCTGGACATTTAAGGGACTTTCTTCCCTATGAGTGAGAAATTTGGTGGGGGAGAATGTTGTGAATATGGATTATCTCCTTTTTGATAATCCAAGCTATAAAAGATGTACAATTCCGCATGTCAAGTAGATGAGTAATAGAATTCTGAATTGAATAAAAGATTACGAGACGGAATCTCTCATCCTGTTTTCATTACATTTCATATTAATACAGCGATTTCGAGTTCTTTGTCAAGTGTCGCTATTTTCCAGAGTTATTTCTATATTTTTATTTTATGTATGTGAGGATGTGATCTGGTGACACCTTGCTATTGGTCGACGATCTAATTATATTTACCTTTAACGGTCCTGCAGATACCTTATTACTTTCGACTTCAAGAGATTCCTGCGCCTGCAATCTCGGTCTTAAAAATTGATAGATCCCGATTATAAATTGGTGAACACTGACTAACACCCTTACAAATGAGTAACTCTTGGCCAGAGTTCCTTCACCGTGAGTCCTTTACACAGCACTACAGATTTTTTTCATTTTTGAGCATTACAAAACTTTTTTTTATGTCTGTCAGGTTGAAGGCCCAAATTATGCATCTCGACACAATTCTAGCAAGCACCTGGAGGGATCTTTATTGCTGGCAGTTTATTAGCCTTTGCTGTTGTGGATGGATTATCAGATTGCTGTACCATTATTGTGTCACATTTAATACTTAATAAACATTGGTATTTTGTAGCGAGGGCCTTGACTGACATTTTTATTCTAGTCCAGTCTTGAAAGTAAACATGTACGAATGTCTGAATCCCATGCAAATTGTAAGCCTGCAATAAATATCAGATATTTAAAGCAGTTCTCTTTGAGGGATTTCATTTGACAGTTTCTGCATTCACGGTTTACCGGTTATGAAGGAAATATCATGTCAGCATCCTTTTTTTTTGTTGTTATTTATTTTTTTTTTGTCTGTAATTAAAAAAAGAGGTTTTTTTTTCGTTAACATTCGAATGACATTTTAAATTCCAACTCGTTCAGTTCGATTCCCAGAACTCGACTCTTTGCCCTCTTGACTTTAATCTTTTCATATCATCTTTTCATATAATCTTTTTATATAATCTTTTCATATAATCTTTTCATATAATCTTTTCATATAATCTTTTCATATAATTTTTTATATCATCTTTTCATATAATCTTTTCATATAATCTTTTTATATCATCTTTTCATATAATCTTTTCATATAATCTTTTTATATCATCTTTTTATATCATCTTTACATATAATCTTTTCATATAATTTTTTATATCATCTTTTCACATAATCTTTTCATATAATCTTTTCATATCATCTTTTCATATAATCTTTTCATATCATCTTTTCATATAATCTTTTTATATCATCTTTTCATATAATCTTTCCATATAATCTTTTTATATAATCTTTTTATATCATCTTTTTATATCATCTTTTTATATCATCTTTTCATATCATCTTTTTATATCATCTTTTCATATCATCTTTTCATATAATCTTTTCATATAATCTTTTCATATAATCTTTTTATATCATCTTTTTATATCATCTTTTCATATAATCTTTTCATATAATCTTTTCATATAATCTTTTCATATAATCTTTTTATATCATCTTTTTATATCATCTTTTCATATAATCTTTTCATATAATCTTTTTATATAATCTTTTTATATCATCTTTTTATATCATCTTTTCATATAATCTTTTTATATAATCTTTTTATATCATCTTTTTATATCATCTTTTTATATCATCTTTTTATATAATCTTTTTATATAATCTTTTTATATCATCTTTTCATATAATCTTTTCATATAATCTTTTCATATAATCTTTTTATATCATCTTTTCATATAATCTTTTTATATCATCTTTTTATATCATCTTTTTATATCATCTTTTTATATCATCTTTTTATATCATCTTTTCATATAATCTTTTTATATCATCTTTTTATATCATCTTTTCATATAATCTTTCCATATAATCTTTTTATATAATCTTTTTATATCATCTTTTTATATCATCTTTTTATATCATCTTTTCATATCATCTTTTTATATCATCTTTTCATATCATCTTTTCATATAATCTTTTCATATAATCTTTTCATATAATCTTTTTATATCATCTTTTTATATCATCTTTTCATATAATCTTTTCATATAATCTTTTCATATAATCTTTTCATATAATCTTTTTATATAATCTTTTTATATCATCTTTTTATATCATCTTTTCATATAATCTTTTCATATAATCTTTTTATATCATCTTTTCATATAATCTTTTCATATAATCTTTTCATATAATCTTTTTATATAATCTTTTTATATCATCTTTTTATATCATCTTTTTATATCATCTTTTCATATCATCTTTTTATATCATCTTTTCATATCATCTTTTCATATAATCTTTTCATATAATCTTTTCATATAATCTTTTTATATCATCTTTTTATATCATCTTTTCATATAATCTTTTCATATAATCTTTTCATATCATCTTTTCATATAATCTTTTTATATCATCTTTTTATATCATCTTTTTATATCATCTTTTTATATTATCTTTTCATATAATCTTTTTATATCATCTTTTTATATCATCTTTTTATATCATCTTTTCATATAATCTTTTAATATAATCTTTTTATATCATCTTTTCACATAATCTTTTCATATAATCTTTTCATATAATCTTTTCATATCATCTTTTTATATCATCTTTTCACATAATCTTTTCACATAATCTTTTCATATAATCTTTTCATATAATCTTTTTATATCATCTTTTCATATAATCTTTTTATATCATCTTTTCATATAATCTTTTCATATAATCTTTTCATATAATCTTTTTATATAATCTTTTTATATCATCTTTTCATATAATCTTTTCATATAATCTTTTTATATAATCTTTTTATATCATCTTTTCATATAATCTTTTCATATAATCTTTTTATATAATCTTTTTATATCATCTTTTTATATCATCTTTTTATATCATCTTTTTATATAATCTTTTTATATAATCTTTTTATATCATCTTTTCATATAATCTTTTCATATAATCTTTTCATATAATCTTTTTATATCATCTTTTCATATAATCTTTTTATATCATCTTTTTATATCATCTTTACATATAATCTTTTCATATAATTTTTTATATCATCTTTTCACATAATCTTTTCATATAATCTTTTCATATCATCTTTTCATATAATCTTTTCATATCATCTTTTCATATAATCTTTTTATATCATCTTTTCATATAATCTTTCCATATAATCTTTTTATATAATCTTTTTATATCATCTTTTTATATCATCTTTTTATATCATCTTTTCATATCATCTTTTTATATCATCTTTTCATATCATCTTTTCATATAATCTTTTCATATAATCTTTTCATATAATCTTTTTATATCATCTTTTTATATCATCTTTTCATATAATCTTTTCATATAATCTTTTCATATAATCTTTTCATATAATCTTTTTATATCATCTTTTTATATCATCTTTTCATATAATCTTTTCATATAATCTTTTTATATAATCTTTTTATATCATCTTTTTATATCATCTTTTCATATAATCTTTTTATATAATCTTTTTATATCATCTTTTTATATCATCTTTTTATATCATCTTTTTATATAATCTTTTTATATAATCTTTTTATATCATCTTTTCATATAATCTTTTCATATAATCTTTTCATATAATCTTTTTATATCATCTTTTCATATAATCTTTTTATATCATCTTTTTATATCATCTTTTTATATCATCTTTTTATATCATCTTTTTATATCATCTTTTTATATCATCTTTTCATATAATCTTTTTATATCATCTTTTTATATCATCTTTTCATATAATCTTTCCATATAATCTTTTTATATAATCTTTTTATATCATCTTTTTATATCATCTTTTTATATCATCTTTTCATATCATCTTTTTATATCATCTTTTCATATCATCTTTTCATATAATCTTTTCATATAATCTTTTCATATAATCTTTTTATATCATCTTTTTATATCATCTTTTCATATAATCTTTTCATATAATCTTTTCATATAATCTTTTTATATAATCTTTTTATATCATCTTTTTATATCATCTTTTCATATAATCTTTTCATATAATCTTTTTATATCATCTTTTCATATAATCTTTTCATATAATCTTTTCATATAATCTTTTTATATAATCTTTTTATATCATCTTTTTATATCATCTTTTTATATCATCTTTTCATATCATCTTTTTATATCATCTTTTCATATCATCTTTTCATATAATCTTTTCATATAATCTTTTCATATAATCTTTTTATATCATCTTTTTATATCATCTTTTCATATAATCTTTTCATATAATCTTTTCATATAATCTTTTCATATCATCTTTTCATATAATCTTTTTATATCATCTTTTTATATCATCTTTTTATATCATCTTTTTATATCATCTTTTCATATAATCTTTTTATATCATCTTTTTATATCATCTTTTTATATCATCTTTTCATATAATCTTTTAATATAATCTTTTTATATCATCTTTTCACATAATCTTTTCATATAATCTTTTCATATAATCTTTTCATATCATCTTTTTATATCATCTTTTCACATAATCTTTTCACATAATCTTTTCATATAATCTTTTCATATAATCTTTTTATATCATCTTTTCATATAATCTTTTTATATCATCTTTTCATATAATCTTTTCATATAATCTTTTCATATAATCTTTTTATATAATCTTTTTATATCATCTTTTCATATAATCTTTTCATATAATCTTTTTATATAATCTTTTTATATCATCTTTTCATATAATCTTTTTATATCATCTTTTCATATAATCTTTTCATATAATCTTTTTATATCATCTTTTCATATAATCTTTTCATATCATCTTTTCATATAATCTTTTCATATAATCTTTTTATATCATCTTTTCATATAATCTTTTCATATAATCTTTTCATATAATCTTTTCATATAATCTTTTTATATCATCTTTTCACATAATCTTTTCATATAATCTTTTCATATAATCTTTTCATATAATCTTTTCATATAATCTTTTCATATCATCTTTTCATATAATCTTTTCATATAATCTTTTCATTTAATCTTTTTATATAATCTTTTTATATAATCTTTTCATATAATCTTTTCATATAATCTTTGTTATCATCTTTTCATATAATCTTTTTATATCATCTTTTCATATAATCTTTTCATATAATCTTTTCATATAATCTTTTTATATAATCTTTTCATATAATCTTTTCATATAATCTTTTCATTTAATCTTTGTTATCATCTTTTCATATAATCTTTTTATATCATCTTTTCATATAATCTTTTCATATAATCTTTTCATATAATCTTTTTATATCATCTTTTCATATAATCTTTTCATATAATCTTTTCATATAATCTTTTTATATAATCTTTTTATATAATCTTTTCATATAATCTTTTCATATAATCTTTGTTATCATCTTTTCATATAATCTTTTTATATCATCTTTTCATATAATCTTTTCATATAATCTATTCATATAATCTTTTCATATAATCTTTTCATATAATCTTTTCATATAATCTTTTCATTTAATCTTTTTATATCTTTTTGGAAGTGAAGCCTCATTGATATGCAAATCAATACATATCACACTACATTGTCAGTTTTAGGCAATCATAGCAGATGTTGAAAAGCGATTGCTGTAAGCTGTTCCTTTGTTTCAGTGAAGCTTAAATCATTTACTTCTTTAGGAAGTATAAAATTTATATAATGTGTATGCTTATCTTATCTTAATTTTCTTAATGGACCTTCGAAGCGTATAGGAAAATCGTTGAGAAAGTTTCTTTCCATTGTGCAAACCTCAAAATAACAGTCATTGCTCAAGGACCATCATAGATTAATTATTCAATATTTGCAAAACAACATTGATTATTTTGTTGAGGCCAATGCTTTTCACTGTCAGTTGTGTTAAAACTTATTGACTTCAAGCAGTTAAAATCAGTTGATGATACCTCAAATAACTTTTGTTGATTTGTTAACATTTTTCAATAAGTCTTGAGAAATTACCATGCTTTGTTTTTTCTTCAAATAAACACCTAACAAAAAGAAAAAGATGTTGTTTCATTTTTTCATTGACAGTGATCGCGTCGGTAGTTGAAGTGCTGTTGTGAGACATGGGACGCATATATTTGAGAAAAGTAAGACAGCAAAGGCAATAGTTACTTTAAAAATACAAAAGTGTTTTTCATATTTATTATCACGATGAATTTGTTTTTCATCTGACAGATGTCTGACCATCTGAACCAGCGAACCCACTACTGGAGGGGAAGAAATTATGCTATTCAAATAAGCATTTTCTTTTGTTTACTAATTTTATGATACTGATAATCAAGAGAACTCAATTCTTTTTATGGAAAAGTATTGTAGTATGCTAAAACAAAAACAAAAAACATAATTTCCTTCACCAGAATGTTTCACTCATAGGTTATAAACCATCTAAAAGTACACAACTAAAGATAGGATCAACAGTTTTATAAAGAATTTATATCACCATAACTTCCATGATGTCTGACCTATAAATCTAAAATTGGCTTGACAAAACATTCGATGATTCATAATAGTGAGGATACTAAAAAGAGCTCTCGGTTGGTTTCAATAAAAAGCAGGGGAATGTTGGCAGCTGGTTTGGCTGCTCCATACCCAGCATTACAATCTTCAAAGAAAGAAAATAAAAAATATCTAACTTGAGAAAACTTGAATGCGTACTAGACACTATCCTCGAATGTCTAAGATCTCTCTATACAGGGGTTTGTCAGGACAACCTGGTATGAGGATACTTTTCTGAACAAGTAAACCTTGACTAAATATTCAAAATCACATCGTATTCCTGACCCAAATAAGATCTCCTTGGTATGACTTTTTACAAGGAATCACAAGAATCCAGCAAGACCAAGAAACCACAAGAAAAACTATAACATATTTAAATGGTCAATTGGGGAGAAGAAATTAATATCTTTAACTTCTTTACTAACTCAACATCTGAGATGTAAAGGAGATTTAATGGCGTACTCGAATATCTATGTATCTCATATAGAGATAAATGTTAGCCTCAGGAAAGGGGCTCCTTGATTTCTGAGAACCTTGACTGAATTAAAATGAACCCCCCCCAGCTAACTTGAATGAACGTGAATGCATACAAGAGAAAATTTGAATACCTACTAGACACTGTTTTTATGTGCCCAATGTATCTCTGTACACGGGTTTGTCAGAACAACCTGGCATGAAGATACTTTTCCCTAGAAGTAAACTCAGTTCAAATACTCAAAATCGCATTTTGTATTCACAGCCTAAATAAGATCTTGTTTTTTTTTATCTTGTTAATATATTTATCTGTTTTCGCTGCTTTCTTTATTTCCTCAATTGTTACAGGAAGTTCCCTAACAGTATTTATTAATATATCTGTTAGTTCATTTTTTCTTTTAGTGATGCTATAACAGTTTCTTCAAATTTAGTTTTACTGGGGATCAATCACGATAAACCATCTGCATGTGCAATTTTAATAGATGCTAGGTGTTTGAAATCGTAATTGAGCAAAATAATACTCCATCTCTGTAATCTATTTGCCGTATGAGTAGGAATCCCTTTTTTCGAACAAAAATCAATAGTAATGGTTTATGGTCCGTTTCCAAGATAAAAGATCTTCCATGAATGAATCTATGAAACTTTCTCATACATAATAGCCAGACCCTCTTTTTCGATCTCACTGTACTTTCTTTCAGCAGGTAATAAAACCTCGAAGCGTGAGAAATTGGTTTAGTAGATCTATCTTCCATTCTATGTAGAAGCATCTCTCCTAAACTGTATTTGCTCGCATCTGCCGCTACAATTAAATCCTTTTTTGAATCATAATGTGCTAACGCTAAATCCAATAACAAACATCTTTTAACTTTTTGGAATGTTTCCTCACATTCTTTTGTCGAGAGCCATTTTTTATTCTTCCTCAATAATTCATTTAATGATGCTCTTAGTTCGTGCATATTTGGGATATAAGAATTATAGTAGTTTGCTAGACTGTAACTTCACTACATAGTCTGGTCTAAGCATGTATCTAATTGCTTCTGTCCTATTTGGGTTAGGTCTTCTACCTTTCCAATCGATTATTTGTCCCAAATATTCAATCTTGTCCATACCAAAATTACATTTATCGAGAGCCACTTTAAATCTATTTTCTCAAATACCTTACGAATATGGTTTTTATGTTCTTCAACATTTTTGCTTCTTATCAAAATGTCATCTAAATAAGCCATTGCAAAATCCTAGCCTACTAGCATGGCATCCATAATTTCTTGGAATAAATTTGGTGCTACTTTCAACCCAAACGGCAATCGTTTTAGGGAACATAATCCTTGTCAGGTATTTAGAACAATCTTCATGAACTTTGACCTGCAAATATGCTTCTGATAAGTCAATTTTTGTGAAAATTTTTCCTCTATTTAACTTAGAAAATATTTCCTCAGGGGTAGGGAATAGATAGTTATGATCCTTTAAGCAATCATCCAATCCCGTCGAAAAATCCCCACATACCTTGATTTTTTTCTTTTTCACATAAACTGTGGGTGATGCCCATTCAGAGTAGTCCACTTGTTCTGATTTCTTCGAGTGTATTTAATTCTTTCTCGATTGTTTCTAATGCTGAATACGGAACCTTCCTTTTAGGTTTAAACACCGGTTTCGCTTCATCTTTCAGTTCAAATTTCACTTTCAGTTTAGTGCAGCAACCCAGACCTTCAGAAAATACATTTTTAAAATCCTTCTTCAAATCCCCAACAAATCTTCCTGGCAGTTTGGGACTTTTAGATCCTGTCAAATTTACTCTTTTCCAAAATGAGTTTATTGGTTTCTCCCATAAATTGAAAAGTATCATCAAATCTATACCGAACAGATTAGAATTTCTTCCGGGTATCACATACATTTTAGTTTTTAACGTATTTTCATTCAAGGTCACATTAGTATAAAATTCACTCTTAAATTTTAATCTATTTCCAGACATTCCTCTGGCAATTTTTTTTGTATTTTGCAGCTTTGTTCCATGTTGTTTCATCAATTAAGGATATGTCACTTCCAGTATCCAAAAGACAGTTTACTTTCCGGCCATTAATTCTAACTTCAATATATTTCCTTTTTTACCATACATAGACTCTTTTTTAAAATCAATGGTCTTTATTTCAGGCTTACAGTATTTCTCCTTTTTGCATACTGTTGACTTGTGTCCTTTACGCTCGCACTTATAGCATATTTTGCTTTTGAAGTAGCACTCTTTTGTGAAGTGATTCTTTCCTCCACACGTCTTACACTATTTTTTTACATAGTGATCACCTTGCTTTACCCTTTGTATTTTGTCAACATTTTTCTCTTCGATACTAGTATTATCCTGTTTTAAATTTAACAGTTTCTGGCATTCCTCAGTAACTTTCTGTAAGGTTATTTCTATGTCTTGGTTCATAATGGATAATATCCTGGAACGAATTTTTTTATCCTTTGAGGATGTTGACCCTTGCGCAAATATCAAGCATTTAAACATGTCCTCTTTTAGGTCTTTCAACTTAAGTAACTCGCATTAGGCATTTACTCTTCCAATATAGGCGATAAAGTCTTCATCATCTTGTTTCAAAATATTTAAACACCTAAACGAGTATAAAATAAGCGATCCTGCTTCCCGAAAATATTCAATAAAATTTCTATAGTCTCTTTAAAAGAAATATCTTCGGGTTTCCTTAGGAGTATAAAATTGGTATACTTGGTATTTTCATAGGAACCCAGGTTTTGTAACAGTAAAATAATTCTTTCTTCATGCGACTAATATCTTTTGGAAAAAATATTTTCGTATCTACGATAATATGTTGGAAACGTTAAGCCATGAGTTGGTTCATATAAAAATTCTGTCAGGGAATCCTTTTTTCTTCTTGTTTCATTAATATAGTTTTTAATACTTCATTTTTTTAAACTGTTCTTTTTGTAAAAATTCCATCTGGCTTTGTTGGGCCGCCAGTGCTAACTGTATAGTTTTTGTTAACTCGGCTAATTGTTCCATGTTGAAAATATTTTTTTTTAAACACAGTAATAAAATAAAAGGTTAACAGTACTTGCACAAAGCATTAAATAAATTCACTGAATAATTTTTTTTAACCACAAAAAAAAAATTCTTTTGTAAACAAGGGTTTTGGAGGGGGTACACACACGAAATGGACACCGAACCAACAGCATTATTTTCCACCATATTTTTTTCTTCTTATGAAACAAAAGAAATTTGAAATGGAAAACTTTCTTCTGTTCTGAGAAAAATTGTTCTTTTCAATGCTTCGTGTAATGTCAATTTCTCTCTTTTTTTCAGTAGGACCGTAACAGACTTGATTAAAAGAAAAAATAACTTACTTTTTGTGTGTGTCTTAGCTTTTTTTTTCAGTAGTTGAATTATTCCGAGCAGTATTTTTTCCATTCGTTGTCCAATATTTTTGGGCTTAATGTTTCCTTTTTGTGAATTCGAATCCTGTCGCCATTTGTTATATCCTTATTTTAAATAAGAATACAGCAAGAAACACGGGTTATGGGTGAAAGACAAAGGGGTTTATTTAGAAGGGAATACAAGTGACATAAGAGTTACTCGGCATATTTTCTTATTCTCTTCCTGTCTTTTTTCCTTCTGTCTCAGTCACGTGAGAGGGTCAATATATCTATAGTTCATTTCATCTATGAAGGGATGTTAGGTTATTCCATTACATTATATATATATATATATATATATATATATATATATATATATATATATATATATATACACACACACATATTGTGATGTAGTCCCAAACTCAGATATTATATTCAGAAAAATATAAATGAATGAATAAAGGAAGATGTTAATTCAATTTTAAACCGATGGAGAGTGTATTTTTATTATTTTGTTTTGACTTGTCGACGTGAAAAATAAAAAAAAACTATGCAAGGAAAAAATAAAAAGAGATAGAATCCATAAAGAAGACGAAAACGAGAAGACGTTTAAAAAGAGAACAACAAAGTGTATTGGTCAGCATGTGCAGGTGAAAACAAAAATGTAAAGAGAGAGAGCGAATGAAAAAGAGAGAATCTGTATAGAAGAGGAGGAGATACAATATGCAGCACGCATGCGCAATAGACGGCTGAAAAGGCAAGAGGTTGAGGAATACTAATAAAAGAGTCGGCAGGAGAAAGAACCAATGGATACACGGCAGGCTGAGAAAGAAAACAATAAATCCTGTGTGAGAAATTCCACATACAACCGCTATCTTTCTTGTTTAGGCTGACCACATAGTTCTAGTAGCCGGTCCGTGATTGGTTAATTTTGAATGAGTTAAGTAATTTGCTTGGCGGCCTTTTTTTTGTATCATCATTTATTTTTCAGTCTAACAGACACTCGGCATCAGGATAGGCTCAACACAGCGGTTCTCTCTCGAGGGAGCCAAGATAATTCCTTCATAGACACCAAACAGTAGGTGAACGAAGGACACATCTCTACAAGCAGAAACAACTTATATTGCTGTATTTATCCTAATTGAGGATGACATTCAAAAACTGTTCTGCATGTTTATTTACCAAATATTGGATCTTATCTCATTTCACCTTGAGTCCCAAGAGACTCACATTATGCCTAATTATAGGCGCCATCATTCCCGCCGAGTTTGCCGTGAACATTCATGGATCCTTTCAAAGGAACAATGAACTAACATTCCGACAATAGAAATTCAAACTAAAGGCTCCATGCGTATGGGGGCAAATCGGGCCACTGTTTTGCAAAGGATTATACCAGAACCAAAGAACTTTCATTGCTGTTATTTGTGAATAAATTTTGAGTTTAAAGGTATGGCTTTTGTTTGAGGAATTCATTTGCTTCTGCAGGGAGGAAATTGAGATGTATGGGAAAGAAATGAAGTAGAAATAAAGAAAATTAACGAGAAGAAACAAATGAAGTATAATTCTCAGCCGACAACAATAATGAAGAGAGAATAACAGAGATGCGGCCGGACGACAGACGAACGAGTTGAAAAACGACAGACGAAAAAAAAATGAGGGAAAATTACGAAAAAGTTTTGCTGTGTTTTTAATTGAGATGATGAAGAACAGGAAAGAAAAAGGAAAAAAAAGAAGAAAAGAGAAAAAGAAGTAAAAGAAAAATATTTTGAGGTCTGCGACAATACTGCTAAAAGAACGGACATTTAAAAACTTCACATACATAAAAAGAAAGGAATTGTGAGTTTACCACTTCGTTTCTCTTCCCCTAATTCTTTCATATGTCGACGAGCTGACATTTTGTTTAGTTTGGATTTTTTTTGTTTACTTTGATATACTCTCAGCTCGGCATACAGAGACGATGATTATAAGGGTTTTTATTTACATATATATATATTTTTACTCCCTCCTCTCTTTTTATTTTAAGTTAACTTTATTTTTTTATTAATAAAATTTTATTGATTTTTCACTTTGGCCTCATCGTGTTATTTTCATGTGTTCCGTTGTTGGGCACGTTTAACAGGTGTTTTAAAAATAGTTATCTTAAATCCCTTTTATATTTCTTTTTTTTTTTTTTTTTTTTTTTTTTTACATTTTCATCTTTTTATACATGTTGTTGGATCATGTAGCGGACCAGAGTATATAATACCCTAGCTCGCCACAAGAACGGAGTGTGTTCGTAAAAAAAGGGGGTATTTACTTACGCGTGAAAAATGCGTTTACTCTTTTTTAGGCTGACATTTGTTTTTTTTTTTTTTTTTTTTGTGTGCTGACATGCGCAAAGAGTTGCTTGGACAGAGAAGTGAATTGTTCATTTGGAAGGAAATTTTTTTTGTTTCGTGGTGACGTCGTGTGTGTGTCCAGTTGACGGTATCTTCGCATGTGAGTTGCGGTAATGTGTGCATCGTTTGGAATGGCGCTAGTTGCGCATTCGTTCTTGTTGAACGATGAGTTTGGTTGCCGTTGTCTTCGCATGTGCGTCTGCGGCAGTGTGTGTACATTGTCTGCACGGGCGTTTGTTGTGTATTCGTTCGTGGTTGCCGGCTGTCAACGAAACTTCCAAGTTTTGAGTTTATAAGCGTGTGTGGTGCATCCCAACTCGTATTGTTGATTCAACTTCTTCCTATGTGTTGATAGGGGTGTCCTGTTTCTTTGTTGTTGCGTCTGCTGTGCGGGAGAGAATTGTACATAGCCCTATGTGATTTTACTCCTCGCGTTTGTTGCAGGGTAATGTCAGGAAATCGTGAAAATGTTTGTCGAGCTCGAATTTTTCTTTTAAATTCGGTATGAAAGTCGACAGCTCCGTGTTCGTTTTTTTTTTTTTTTTTTTTTTTTTTTTTTGCCGAGTCTGACGAGAGGTTTCGTCATTGTTCGTTGAGGTATTTGTCGGTAGCAGTTTTCTTGTTGAAAAGTTCGTTTTTTTCTTTATCAAATAAAACGCGCGTCTCGCTCAAAACAATTAATTTAAAAAAAAAGGTAGGGTCGCCATGCTTGTTCGTTTTCGCGTCAGTCGGGCGCCAGTTTGTTGTGGACTTGTGGCATAGGAGGAAATGCGTGCTCCTCTCGCGTTCCGAGGGAAAATGAATTGTCTCGAGGAAAAAACGAACGACGTTTTAAATTGAATTAAACGAACAGGAATTTGTTCCGTGAAAGAAACAAGTGAAAGAAAAGGGTACCGCACGTGGTTAGTTTTGCGTGCGTCTTTCGTTGTTAGCGGGTGAAGAGGAAGGTCTAAAGCTTGGCGTGCCTCTCTCATTGTTAGCTGGTGAAGAGGAAAAGTTTATCTTTGTAGAGAGAGAGAGAGAGAGAGAGAGAGAGAGAGAGAGAGAGAGAGAGAGAGAGAGAGAGAGAGAGTCTGTGTGTGTATGAGTGGTTCGTTCAACCTCATCCATTTCATTTTAAAATAACGGGGTCACCATAAAATGTAGCGGACCAGAGTATATAATACTCTAGCTCGCCACAAGAAAATAATGAAACGAATGGAATTGAAAGAAACAAAGACTCAAATGATGGATAAGATAAACGTCGTTTATTTACTGTTGAAAGAATGAACGTTTTAGTTATAACATGTGTTCATGTCCGCGCGTATGTAACCAATGTTCGTTGCACGACTGGTGTTGTAGCAAGAAAAGGAAATGTGTTTTCATCTCAAGTTCGGGTCACTATCGTTTGTTCACGCGTGGGAAGAGAAATAAGTGTTGTAGTGAAAATTGAGAATGAGTCCAGCGTGTAGACAAAGAAGAGGATATGAGAGTTGACGTCAGTTAGTAGTCAGCTACGCGAAGGTGTTCTCAGGGACCAGTAGTAGATAGAGAGAGAAAGAGTGGGAATGTGTACATAGAGTCTGTTAGCTCGTGCCCCATACATAGTCGCAGGGGTGTTGACGCGCACGAGCGTGCGCCTCCCTTTCGGGAGGCGGCTGGTTAGCCCAACCTCTCTGGTTGAGAGTTGGTCCTAAAAAAGGGGTAGAAACAGCTTGTCTCTTTGTTTTATACTCGTTTCCGGTGGTCATTTGCGCATGTGTATAATTCCTTAGAAAGCGGAAGTGACGTCGTCCATGTGTGCGTTCGTGTGCGGGTGTGTGTATACATGTGAATGTGTGTTTTTTTGTGAGACTTGAAAAAGGCTCGTACAATCATCATATTTTTTGCCCTTCTCAATGCTGAAGGCTGGGAATGGTGAAAAAAAAAACAAAAAAAAGAAACCCAAAAAACCCCAAGATTTATAAAAAAATGAAATTGTAAAAAAAAAAAGAGGAATAGAAAGGGATTTGAAATACCTACTTTCAAGATACTTGTGAAACGTGGATGACGTTTATATATATATATATATATATATATATATATATATATATATATATATATATATATACAGAGAGAGAGAGAGAGAGAGAGAGAGAGAGAGAGAGAGAGAGAGAATAGCTTTTTAGTTTATTCCAAAAGAAAATACATAGCAAAGTCGTTCTAGAAATTCATATCTTAAAGCACAACACAAGATTCTGATTTATTGTTTTTCCCTCTTACAAAAGCCCCCAAAACAATAAATGGCTTCTTTCTAGAAAAACTTTACTTTGCTGAAATGTAAAATAATTGTCAAATTTGTGTTTAAAAATATACGAGGGGCGTGCAATAAGTAATGCCCCTGCCCCACTTCCCATAGGAGCAGAGCAACGAAACTTGACACAGTTATTAGTCTTTCTCTACATAGGAACCACCCAGAGTTATGCATTTCTCCCATCGTTTGATGCAGCTCTGGTGACCGTTTTTATAGAACACCCCAGCTTGGTGCTCCAACGGCAACGTGACTTCTGAAATCAAGGCTGCATCATATGGGAAACACTTTCCTTTCAAAAACAACTTCATGGCTGGGAAGAGGTGAAAATCAGAGGGTGCAAGGTCAGGAGAGTAGGGAAGATGGGGAAGGATTTCATAACCACACGCCCATGCTTCTGATCTGGTGACATGCGAGTTGTGGACCGGAACGTTGTCCTGTAGGAGGAGGGTACCTTTGCTGATCTTACCCCGCCTCTTGATTTTGATAGCTTCCCTTAATTTCCTCAAAAGTGAAGTATAATAGGCTCCTGTAATTGTGGTACCCTTTGCCAGGAAATCTGTCATCACTACTCCGTCCTGGTTCCAGAAGACTGTGAGCATGACCTTGCCAGCGGAGGGCTGCACCCTTGCCTTCTTTCGAGGTAGTGAGTCCAAGTGCTTTCACTGCATTGACTGGGCTTTGGTCTCTGAATCATAGTGATGGACCCAGGTTTCATCCTGTGTAATCAGTCTTTTGAAAAACTTTGACTCATCTTCTTGGCACATCTCGAGCACTCAATGCGTTCTCGCTTCTGGAATGGTGTGAGCAACCTGTGAATCCATCTGGTAGACACCTTATGCATATGCAAATGGTCATGAATTATAGTTTCCACAGATTCTATACTAATCTTGACATATTGGGCTATTTGGCGAATAGTAATGCGCCGATCTTCCAAAATGGCAGCCTGAGCTTGACGGACAGATGCCTCATCAATGGCTGAAGGGGGGGGGACCAGGTCTGGGAACTGCTTTCACAGACCATGTTTGAATTCACGATGCCAGCGTTTTACAAGGTCATATAATGGGGCATTATCACCATAAGTTTCTTTCATTTCAGCAAAAGTCGCCTGTGGTGTGCATCCTTTCAAATACAAAAACCGGATCACTGCTCGACATTCAACAGGCTCCATTTCACACCTGACTCTGTAAAACAGAAACCACAATTAGTTCAGAGCTGTAATTTGCCACATAACCCATAGAAATATAAATCATTGCACATGCAAAATTTCAGTTAGATCAGACAACTGGAAGTGGGTCAGGGGCATTACTTCTTGCACGCCCCTCGTATTCTTTTAAAGTAGCTTTTACTGTCCAAATCTTCAGAATCCATTGCTGTTATAAAATCCAAGAGAAAATAGGTTAATATTTTTAAAAAATTCCCTTAATCAAATATTAGAGAGTTATTAGTTATTATAATTGAATTCTTTTTTATTATCCAATGCATGAAACGATTTTTAGATTTGCAAAAAAAAAAAAAAAAAGAAAGAAAAAAAATGTACTGAAGATTATGATTTTTGTCTGTTAATAGAATTGCAATTTCAATATGTCCTTTATGGGATCTAATGGGAGACGCAGTGTTAGTTACTGTTGAGAAACATTCCGAATCTTTTAGATTCAAATACTGAAATAAGAAGCATGTGGATACTAAAAAATATGTGACTATATGTTGTTTGAAATGATTTCTATTTAGAAGTATTCAAACTTTTTGAATAGTAAAATATTACAATAAAATGGAAAAAAACCCTTCGAAATCGTGCATTTAATTTAAACTTAGGATTTTAAAAGTATTATATTGAAAATTACAAACTAAGTCTCGTTAAAAACGAAAAAAATAGCCCATATTCAACCGAAATTGAACCCTTTTGAGTTCACTTGTCATCTGCCTCATGGTTGCTCTTCTTCACAAATAGAAGTATAGATTTGCCGGAAATTTATCCTCTTTCAGATAAATTTGACGCGAAAATAACTAGCCTGCAAAACAAAAAATAAAAAATAAAAGGATGAAATAAAAAAGGGGGGGGGGGGTAAAGAGTAAAATATAAAGGTCTTGTTTCAAAACGAAGAAGAGATTTTATTTACAATAAAATTAGTTGCAAATTTTTCCCTTTGCGGGCATTAAATTCAAAAACAAAGAATGCCAAGGTAACAACATATAATGAAAAAAAAAAGAAAGAAAGAAAACGCTGGTTCTTATATTTAAAATGTATCAACGAACAAATACAATATTATATTTCAAACAGTAGTTCCTAATCACACTCTCATATGCAATAAATTTTAGGAACGTACTCACAAATGGGTATGAACTCGCTATTGAAAATTATCATGAATATCTTCAACGTATAAGAAATCCTTTCTACAACAAAATACAGAAAGTAATCGCACACATGTGAATTTAACAAGTTTTAGGTAAAGTAAACTTTAATGCATAATACAATATTTGTAATAATATCGTCCGGTTAATTCACAAGAGAACGCATGTGTTCATTATAAATCAAAATAGTGGGGTATATACTTATTCCTTTTTTTCTAATATATTGGAGAAAATACGTACATACAACTAACACCAGTTTCGGACACAGCGTCTCTATTTACTTGGCTCCCTACGAGGGCATAGTTAGATAAAGGTCGGTTGTTTAAGTGGGGAAAATCCAGCTTCCAAAAAATATCGAACATGTTGGATTAGTACGAAAAATCAAATTACCTCACCCTAGCAGGATCTCCTATCGCTGACTAGCGACAGTAAATGCTATAGTTTCTCCCAACGTAAACCGCAATACCTGTGGAATTTCAACTAATGCAAGTAAAATGTAAATTATATTCCAAAAGAGGGTTACGAATGTTACAACTTCAATTCTAAAAGGTAGAAAATGGAAGGTATATACGTATTACTTAATCTCTTTTTATTAGGAAAAATATATACGAAAAATAGTGCGCATTACTGGACGTACGTAAAGTATATTAGATAAAATAAAATAAAGACATTAGACGTACATAAAAATGCTAAATTCAAAAATAAACTAAATATAACATTCCAATCTCTGTACAGACGTATTATGTTAAATTTTGGAATTTTAGTTTAAGTGAATGTCGGATGTTCGCGACACACACAGAATTACATTACAAGTCTTAACTCAATGGAGATAGTAGTCGTCGAATCTTTTAAGGGGACGTTAAAAACCACACTAAGTTACAAGTTAACAATGTGGGAAGGGAAGAAGGGAAAGGAATGAATAAGGCAGCCGTTGGGGACAGGGAAGGAGAATTAAACACGTTTCAAAATAACTTTTCATACAGTGCGAATAGTAACTTAGTTCGCTAAATTTATTCGAAATAACCGACCACTTAATTTGAAAAGCATTCCGAAATAAGGGAACATTAAATTTGTAACATGCTTTTAAATAAAAGCAGAAAACTTACAAACTACTTTTAAATAAAGGGACAAAAATTTGGAAAATACCTTTAAATAACGGAAGAAAAGTCGCAAAATGCTTTTAAATAAAGGCAGAAAATTCACAGTTGTCGAACGAATCTAAGAGACAAGTTGATAAAGTCAGGCAGCGGAGATAATAGAAAGATTTCAAGAGGTTAAATTTAACCCTAACTTGAAAGAAAGAGAATTAAAACGTATCTCGATGAGAAAAGGATGCACTTAATTTTCAAAGTGTTCCGAATGAGGGAACGTAAAATTTGCAAAATGTCGGAAATTTATCCTCTTTCAGATAAATTCGACGTGAAAATAACTAGCCTGCAAAAAAAAAAAAAAAAATAAATAAATAAAAATAATAATAAAAGGATGAAATAAAAGGGGGGGATAAAGAAAGAAGAGAATTTATTTACAATGAAGTTGGTTGCAAATTTTTCCCTTTGGGGGCATTAAATTTTAGGAACGTACTCACAAATTGATGGTGGTCAAGCATGTGCCTTTTTCTTTTTTTTTCTCAATTTAAAGTCTTTAAAAATTTATCTCCTACCAATTACGTGAAAACCGTAGCCACGTAAATAATGTCTTCAGAAGTTCACTTTCATCGCGTCTGGGTGTTCTGTGCCGGGCTATACTTTGAAGGAAAGGCTCGTCAAATTTCCATATCAGCATCGGGTAATGAAACCACGTCCAATATCCACGTCGCTGGAATCCAAAAGAGGCCGAATTTCGCGCTGGGACTCGTGACGTTATCAAGGAGCTAGCATTGCTCTTTTCTTTAAATTAAAGGGAGTTTCGTACAAACCCAAATATACGAAACTAAGAATCATAAAAGATACGAAATACAGAAAATCAAATATAAGAACCAGAATAAAAATATGATAAATGTATAAACAGGGGAATGCATAATTATTGGTACAAAAAAAATTCCAAGAGATTCAGTACTCCAACTACGCTAACACCTGTAACGAACGTATTTAGTATGACATCATATCATCGGAAATCAACATCTTTTTTGTAAGAAGTTGTTATGATTTAATTTGTTGTTAAGAGTTATCCCTCTTGGGATTGACATTCATAATAAAAGCGCCCTCTGTTTCATTTTCCCGCTCGATCCTTTCAAGAGCGTACGTGTATTTTACAGTTAATAAAACCTTTCTAAAAGGCAATTCTTTACTTACTGATACTACTCACTTCAATTTTATTAACTGTAAAAAAAAAAAATAATAATAATGGATCGAATCTTACGTCCCGACAGATTCGAGGTGGAACCTACATGCCCTAATTCCGAAAAATCCTATAGGCATTGGAAATTAACCCTCCAGAATTATATCCGCTCACATAATAACGGATTAATCGAAAACACTTCAGATAATTTCTTTGCCTTGATCAATTGTATTTCAGCCTCTGTTTTCGATTTAATAAGCGATAAAACCGACTACGATAGTGCATTAAGAACATTGGACGCCGCTTATTTAAAACCTGAAAATATTGTTTATAATAGATATCGATTGATGACGACGAAGCAACAAACAACACAACATATAGATGCCTTCATACTACAATTGGAAATGCTTGCCAAAACATGTAACTTCGAAGCGGTTTCTGCTGAAGAAAACAAAAATCAATACATTCGGGAAGCTTTCATCGGTGGAATTTCTTCTTCGTCCATCCGACAACGACTGTTAGAAAAACCCATCCTGACTTTACAAGACACATATGCCACGGCCAGATCTCTTGAACAAGCAGAAAAGCATTCGATAAGCTACGCAAATAACTTTACTGTAGCAGCTACAAATAATCCTTCGGGCTACAATCGTATAGCTGTGACTAAAGAAAATATGCATCCAAAAGGGGTTTGTTTTTTCTGTGGAAAATCACGTCATCCTCGATATTTATGTCCTGCACGAAACGCCGAATGTAAAAAATGCAAAAAAAAAAAATGGTCATTGGGCTAAAGTGTGTAAATCTTCTATTTCTAACACTCATACTGCTGTTCTTTATGACGACTCTGACTACCCCTCACCTTCTCTATCCTGACTAGGAACTAACTCCAAAGATGTCACATTCACTCAATGCCAAATTAACGGGCACTTCGTGAACGCTATCGTGGACTCCGGCAGTGTAAAAACATTCATTAATGAAAATACTGCTAAAAAACTTAAACTCTTCACAATACCTAAAAACAAAACTATAGCTCTGGCTGCTTCCGATCAACATGCTAAAATAACTGGCGAAGCTGTCGTGGATTTAATACTGAAAGATAAAACCCATTCTGGAATAACAATTGAAATCATTGAAAACCTTTTCATTGATTTAATAATCGGAAAAGATATTTTAAAAAAATATAAAAAAGTAATACTTAAATTCGACGGTCCTAGAGACAAACTTATAATTGGAGCTATAAACACGAATAATTTTTTTCCTACCATAAACGTTCCACCCCCTCCTCTCTTTTCTAATCTTTCTCCTCATACTACTCCTATTGCGACAAAATCCCGACGTTACACTTTTGCCGCCAACAAATTCATAAAAGAAGAGACTGCTAGAATGTTGAAAGAAGGCATAATTGAACCTTCGATATCTCCGTGGCGAGCGCAAGTTCTTGTAACTTCGAATGAGAATCATAAGAAAAGAATGGTAGTCGACTACAGCGATACCATTAATAGATTCACGGAACTAGACGCTTACCCAATGCCTAATATCAATAAGATGGTAGACGACATCGCTCAATATAACATCTTCTCTACTCTCGACCTAAAATCTGCTTATCACCAAATACCTATAAATCATGCTGATCGTAAATTCACTGCGTTTGAAGTAAGTGGACAACTTTTTCAATTTACTCGTCTTCCTTTTGGCGTCACCAATGGAGTAAGTGCTTTCCAGAGGAGCATAGACTATATTATAGAAAAAGAAAATCTAACCGATACCTTTGTGTATGTTGATAACGTAACTATATGCGGAAAAAATCAAGAAGAACACGATTACAATCTTCAAAAATTCTACAAAATTGCTAAACAATATAACATCACTTTAAATGAAAATAAAAGCATAATTTCTTCTAGTTCTATTACTCTACTCGGCTACACCATAGAAAATAATCAAATAGCTCCCGATTATCAAAGACTAAAACTATTACTCGAAATGCCACCTCCGCTGAATCTTAAATCTCAAAAAAGAATAGTTGGAATGTTTTCCTATTACTGCAAATTCATTAAAAAATTTTCTGATAAAATTTTATTACTAAATCAAAACAAAGAATTTCCACTACCTCCATCTGTATTAAAATCTTTTCAAACATTGAAAAATGATCTAAAAGACGCCACTTTAATAACGGTAGATCCAAATAAAGAATTTGAAGTAGAAACGGACGCTAGTAACTATTGCATTGCTGCAACACTAAATCAAGAAGGTCGTCCTATTGCATTTTTTTCAAGAACTCTCAATACTAACGAAATTAAGCACCATGCAGTAGAAAAAGAGGCAGCCGCTATTGTAGAAGCTCTCCGTAAGTGGCGACATTTTCTACTCGGCAGGCACTTTAAAGTCATCACAGATCAGAAGAGCATCAGCTTCATATTCGACAATAAAAGAAAATCAAAAATTAAGAATGACAAAATATGTCGTTGGCGTATAGAATTATCCCAATACAATTTCACTATAGTTTATCGACATGGACCTGAAAATATTGCTGCCGACACATTCTCTCGCATCTCTGCTCTTACTTACAATCTACAAGATCTTCGTGATTTACATAAACAATTATGTCATCCTGGTGTTTCAAGACTAAGCCATTTTATAAGAACGAGGAACCTCCCTTTTACTTTGGATCAAATTAAGAATATTACTGACTCTTGCTCATCCTGTCAATTACTGAAACCCAAATTCGCCAATACCAATGGAGGGACTCTCATTCAAGCCATATTACCTTTTCAACGATTAAATCTTGATTTTAAAGGCCCTCTACCTACTTCTATACATGGCAACAAATATCTACTTACTCTAATTGATGAGTATTCCCGTTTTCCTTTCGCTTTTCCTTGCAGAGATATGACAAGCAAAACCATTATCCACTGTCTAAACAAACTCTTTTCAATTTTTGGTTTGCCTGACATGATACATACTGACCGTGCTTCTGATTTCTTAGCAAGAGAAATAAAGGATTTTTTACACAAAAAAGGAATTGCTACTTCTAAAACAAGTAGATATCATCCTGAAGGTAATGGACAGATTGAAAAACTCAACGGTACCTTATGGAAGGCCATTCAAACAACATTACATTCTAATCAAATGAAACTACCTTATTGGGAAGACATACTACTGGACGCACTTCATTCAATTAGATCATTACTTTGTACTGCCACTAATATGACTCCCCATGATAGACTATTTAAATATAGTCGTAAATCTGCTTCCGGAATTTCAATTCCTTCTTGGGTTAAACCAGGCCCAATATATATTAGAAACCACACTAAAACAAGTAAACATGACCCTCCTGTAACGCCTGCCACCCTAATAGATGTCAACCCCCACTACGCTTATGTTCAACTACCTTCTGGTACTGAAACCACTGTCAACGTTCGAGACTTAGCTCCAAACTCATCAAATGAAGAAAACTCTAATAATAATCCTACTACTTCAGAGACTTTATTTGAACCTTCTACTAATGAAAACATTGGTCATGAGGAAGACAAAAATCAATCGTCTGATCTTGAAGAAAATCAGATTTCACTAAAAAATAATACTGAAAATCAGCATTCCTGCCAATCTGTGCGGAGGTCGTCCCGAGTTCGACAATTCCCTAGTAAATATAAGGATTTTGTGACTAAATACTGAAAAAACTGCAGTTTGGGTTCATATGTTATTTGTAAATAAAATGATTCTTATGTGATTGTAAAAAAAAAAAAAAAAAAAAAAAAAATTTGTCTATAATTAATTACCCCTTACTTGAATACTTTAGGACGGGGAAAATGTTATGATTTAATTTGTTGTTAAGAGTTATCCCTCTTGGGATTGACATTCATAATAAAAGCGCCCTCTGTTTCATTTTCCCGCTCGATCCTTTCAAGAGCGTACGTGTATTTTACAGTTAATAAAACCTTTCTAAAAGGCAATTCTTTACTTACTGATACTACTCACTTCAGAAGTTAATATAAGTTGTTATGAATTTGAGGAAATAGTTATAAAACAAAATTTGAAAAGATGGTGTGGTGTCAATGTTAAACCAATTCCTCACACTATAAGAGTAGCTACTCTACAAAAAGTAATCCTCAATAATGTGGTCTTAATCAAATGCACTTATTTAATGGAAATAATTGTTAAGAATAAGAATGGAATTCTTTTTCTATGCAACATATCTTTTAATAACATCTCAATAAATCAGAAAAAAAGGATAATAAATGTTATATGTTAATTTTTGTATTTTATATTTTATTTACAAGTGAATCAAGACGTTCGTATTGCAAATATATTCTCTTTTATTTTGTACTTTAGTTCAATAACGAACATTAAAATATTTTGCATTTCAGTTGGAGTAAGCGGTGTAATACCAAATTGTCCGATAAAGTGTAATTTGGTGTATGATCCAGTATGTGCCTCCGATGGACAAACCTATATTAATGCCTGCAACATGAGAAAAATTGCCTGCATGTAAGAAAATTGTTGCCATTTTCTTATCATTTGTTTCATACTTTCCTCAAAAGTTTCTTTTAATGGTAGATACATGTGTTCAACTTAGTGGACTTTTACCCCCTCAATGTAGATACTCTCGAACCCATTCAACAAACAGCAGATCTCGCTCTTCACTCTAGAGGTACCTAGACGCCAGACGATTGCTAATAGCTTCTGTTCTCAGACCGTTTGCCTATGAAATTCCTCCCTGCTCCCTGTCCATTCTACCATACCAAAATGCAGAAATTTAAATGTAATGTGAGTAAACAGCTGCCTAACTCTCTCTCACTCAGATTGTCTTCATGTAAATCTGAACTCTGTCACAGTAACCCCTTATGCTTCAGTGACAATATGCTTTGTTTGTGGCAAACAAAAAATTGTATGAATAACAGTTTATTATTGGCATTAGTTTGTCCGATTCTTTGTTAGAATTGGTTGCAGCAGGAGACTACATGTAAAAACAGGACTGGCACCAGGGAATGCTGAGCCCAATTAGTTATGTTTTGTTGATGTTTTTTTTTATCCTACAAAGGTTGCAGAATGATGCTTTATACTTCATGAAATATGTTAGTCACGGCAAAATAGCATGAAGGGCTTGCGATAACACGATTATTCACAATGCACCTGACAGTTTTATTATAAGTTCAGATAATTACTAGAATATTGTTATATTGCATAACTGAGTGTATGGAAGCAATAAAAGGACAAACGAAAAAGCTGAATTTAAACTTTTATTTAAAGTTAAAACGATCGTAAAATGAACTGCTGAATGTGTCAGGATATGTCAGCGGTGGTGGCGGTGGGACGCATGAACTCGGCGACGATCTGGTGTTATTATCAGGCTGTGGTAGAGGGCAACATCGACAGGAACGTGGCTTTGGTGTTCTGGTGTTTGGAATACGGGTGCAGTGGCGGCAGCAATTGAGAAAGAGGAATAATCTTAAAGGTTGCTGTCCGGTAGCATGAATGGGGTGGTGGATGCGGCAACGGTTGCGGCAACAGCTGGAGAGAGAAGTAATCTTAATAGCTACTGTCGCTGATGAAAGGTTGATGGCTGCTGGCTGCTGACAGAGCGAAGTTCACTGCCTGACACGCTGGACTGCTCTGCTTGCTTGTCAAAAGAGCAGTCGTCTTTATACTCCTGTTGCAGACGTCGTTGTAGACAAAGGTAGCTTTCAGTGCTAGTCATCGTTTTCGTTTTTCTATTTGTTTGTTTTTTGTGTGTTAATGTACTGTAGGGAAATGTCTTTTTGAGGTTTGTATTCATATGCTGTATCAATTTGAAGATAAGAAAGTTGTGAATGTTTTTTGTAGGCATTAAACCGTTACAGTGTTTTATGGGATAATTATTTGTGTTATATGTTACCTGAGTTGCGTCTGCTGTGATGTTTGTGCTTTGGATTTTGATTTTTCTTTTGCTGGACGGCTTCCTCTGGCAGTTTTCTTTGTTGAGGTGAGTTGCGAATTATTCCGTTGATGTGGGTATATAAAAAATGGGCTTTAAAGTTGTTGTGTGCATTTAGTGTGATCATTTATGTTGTGTATTCGTCTTAGCATCACCATTATTGTCACCGTCACTGTTCCTGCTAGTTTCTGTTTTATTCATGTAAATATGGATATGCGATATAACAGTTAAGTATAGATCAGTTAACTATATATATATATATATATATATAAGGGCAAACTTTTGGAATTTTCATTTCACACCAACAAATCTTTTATTCTCAATCAAATTTCTCATGTTTCACAGTGCATATATAACGCATATATAACGCATATATAACGCATATATTAACGTGGTTGAAGCAGCCGAAGCCATTAAAGGTTGATTCAACTTTTCTTTTTTTCTTTTCGATCATGCATCCGATTTTAAAAATCTATTCACTACCTCCTCATGTACTTTGTGTATCTGAGTTTCAAGTTCAAATTTTCGTTTGCATTTTCATGAATGTCTATATAGAATTTATATGCTTTCATTGTTAAAATTGTAACTTTGTCCTTTGACTTTACATAGTTTGTATCTGGAAGTTGGTTTAAGATAAATAGTAGAACACAAACATGCTGAACATTCACAGCATTAATTTAATTCTGTGACTAATCTCTCCATCTGGGATAGTTAGTTTTATAATAGGCCTTTAAGAACTTTATGTTAACATTTCTTTTCTTTTTATTTCAGTTCTGGGGACAGAAGTTCCAACTGGGCTTCTGTTGATCCACAGTTGATAAGCACCTAATATTAAGTTTCAGTATTTCTGCATCTAATGATATATTTTTTTGTGGTGTTGCCTCGGCATATTCTGGTAGCTTACGTAAACCTCTTGAGTATGTCGAGCACAGATCTAAAAATACAAGCAAAAACACCCCAGCAGTTATCGTATAGTAATTACAATGAAGAAAAATAGAAATAAACAAAGATATCAACCTAATATAAGTTTCATGAATAAATTTTTTTTTTTAATGTATAGCAACAAATGAAAACATTTTTTAAAAGAAAAGTTTTTGAAAGCATCTTTTACTGTTTTTTTTTCTTTTTTTGTATTTTTGTGGGTTTTTTTATGAAGAAATTTTTGTATAATTTTTTTTGGAAGGGGGGGGGGGGCGTTTGGAGACAAATGGATTTTTTCCAAAATTTTGTCTCCACATAAATTCTAATAAGTAGCTATTGAGTAGCTCCCAACTGGTTCCTCATACTTTACTGTTGTATTGTTTTGTGTCATTTCACATCCTCTCCACATGATTTGTAGTAGCCTTCATCATAGGGTCTACAAAATTAAGTCTGTGCTTCACCGTTAAGTGCTGAAAGCCTTTTGATCCTAATTTGCTATAGGCTTTCCAACAGTCAGATACAACTGTGGTCTTCAGCAAAATGTACTTCTTCATTATGGGAACAAGGATTTCTGTGTTACGGTTTGGGACTGTCACAAGAAAACTTGCCTTTTCGGTGGGGTCAAATTCTCAGAAAACTCAGAATGGTTTGAGGAGCTTCCCAACATTGTGTTTCCTCCTGTTGAAGAGGGATTCATCAATTTCAACAATTGAACTGGGGTTTCTGATCCGCTAGGAATTCTTAAGGAAATATTTCTGACAATGTCATCTGCTCAAGCGGTTTTTCATTGGCTGAGCATTTTTGCCATATTCTGGCGGTTATCTATTATGGTGTTAAATGGTAATAAAACGAAAGAAACACAGAACTTTTAGAAACAAACATGTATTCAAATATATTACAGGCAAGGCAGGTTGAGCAATACCATTCCTCAACTGTTGGGCGTTTGCACACGACCTTCTTGGCCGCTTACCTGTTGTAAGTAAAACAAATACTGTATACCCTTTAAATAAGGTTTTTATTAGCAAAAAAGAATGATACGTCGGGTCCAACGTCAACACTATAAAGCAACATGGCAGACACTACTGGAGTACTATACAGAGCTAGCGCTTCGTCAGGAAGAGTGCTATTGGAAGTTTCAATTTATCTGGTGGTCTTCTACTACGTTCTGACCGTCACAAAACAGGTGGGGGTGAATTTTCCTCTTGCTGATCTGCTAGTGTATCAATCCAGTTTTCTGAGTCATGTGGGTGATCAGTGAATTGGAAATCTTTCAACGGGGCTAAGTCACGTGTAGATGCAGTTATCTGCCTACCCTCGTTAGATCGAACAAAGGCATAATGGGAATTAGCATCTAGAAGTTCAACCTTATCAACTAGAGGTTCATATTTAGTTAACTGGTTGTGTCTCCACATTAAAACAAAGCCAGATTCGGTCATCCAAGACAGTACTGCTGTCTCGGACACTGATCTTCTTGCGTGTTTAAACAGGTGCTCATGAGGTGTCTCATTTGTGGCTGTGGATATTAAAGACCGAATGGAATGGAGGGAGTCTACTAAAACCTCTTCCCAGTGTTCAGTCGGCAAACCTTTGTCTTCCAATGCTAATGAAATAGTTTTCCACACTGTGCCATTCATTCACTCCACTTGACCATTCCCCTGCGGGTGATATGGAGTTTTGTAGCTGGTGGAGATCCCTTTGCCGTGCATATAATTCTTATTCTTGTACTCAGCACTCTTGAAACAACTCCCGTTATCTGAATGAACTTGGCTGGGCATGCCAAATATAGAAAACAGGTTGGAGCAAGATTGCAGTACACTCTGGGTACTTGTGTCTTTACAAGGGTATACAAATGGGAAGTGGATGTATTCATCAACTAATACCAACATATACTTATTTGGGGTAGATGAAGGTAGGGGTCCTTTAAAATTGAGGTTCAACTTCTCGAAAGGTTGAGTTGATTTGATTAAATGCCCATCAACAGGGCAGAAAAATCTTGTTGCAAACAATACAGTCGTTTGTCATCTGCCGAATATCCTCAAGAGAGTAAGGGAGGTTTCTACTCCTTATGAAGACCATCATCCTTGTAACCCCAGGATGGCACAAGGATTGATGCAAATTGAGGAGGTTGTTGCCACTATTCAGAGTAGCGCCAGAAGCACGTGTCAATGCATCATCTACAAGATTATTCTCACTAGGGCGATGGATAATGTCGAAATTGAAGCATGAAAGCTCCAATCTCCAACAGAGCAATTTATTATTTTTTATTCAACTATGGTGATTCTGGTCGTAAACAAATTTTACTGATTTCTGATCAGTAATAAGTTTGAAGTGCTTCCCCAAGAGGTAATGGCGCCAATATCTAACTGCTTCTATAATGGCAGCCGCTTCCTTTTCAACAGCTAGATGGTTTAGTTTGGAGCCGTGTAGAGTTCGTGAGAAAAAACCAACTGGTCTACCATTTTGGTTAAGGACTCCAAAAAGAGCACAATCAGAGGCATCAGTCTCCAACTCAAGGAGAGCATTCTCGTCGATAGTTTTTATTACAGCTGATTCAATATCTAGCTTTAGACTGTCAAATGCATTTCGAGCTTCCTGCTTAAGGGGAAATAAATTGGTCTTAATAAGAGACTGAATCTTATCAGACTACCTATGGACCTACTTTGAATAATACGAGAAAACCTCAGGGCTCGCTTGAGTGATTTGCCGTCAGTTGGATAAGGGAGTTCTTTTAAAGGCTTCAACCTCTTGGGGTCGGGTTTAATTTGACCGTTGGGTCCAATGATATAACTCATGGAGCTCAGTTCATTGACAGAAAGCACACACTTTTCTTTATTGTATGTAATTTTCCGTTTTTCTGTTACTTTGATAAATTTTGTCGGATTCTCATCGTGTTGCTCCTGATCCTTTCCACAGATGAAAATATTGTCCAGGTATCCAAAGGTGTTGTGTAAGTCCTTAGAACTAAAAATAGGTATTCGGGTGAACTTTTTTTTTTTTTTTTTACATGGGGGTCACCACTTATCAAGGCCCAGGAGCCACTCGGGGATAAGAGTTATTGTGTGTACACTAATCAGTGGGATAATATCGTAGTAATAGTTAGTATTATGGATTTGATAAGTGTCATTACTTAAGGGGGCGGTTCATCAGGAATTTGTTTGTGTTGGACTTGAAGACATCCAAGTTGAATTCGGGGGGGAAACAGGCAAGCAGCAGAGCGTTCCACAGCCGTGCAGTTCTAAGAAAGAAGCTTTGTTCATGGAATGTACGTTTTGATTTAGGCATGGATAAAGAGTGGGGAAAATTATTGACAGTGGTTTCAACTAGGCGGGAGTTTTTCGTGAAAGATTCGCGGGGGGGGGCAGAGAATGGAGCTCAGACGAGCACTTGCCATGGAAATAACGATAAAACAGAGACAGGCTCGCAACGTCTCTTCTGTGGGAGAGAGGTTGCAGGAAAGAGAAAAGGTCATCCCCCACCAAGCCACGAAGTCTATTTTGTACTCTGTCAAGGCAGGATAGACTGTCTTTAGCAGCTACTGCCCAGATGTGGCAGCAGTACTCCATCCTTGGACGTACTTGGGTTTTATACAGATAGAGACTTGCATCATTAGTGAGATATCTTCTGGAGTGGTAGAAGGATCCCACCATTTTCCCAGCGACCTTGGCCACAGACTTGATGTACGTGTTCCATTTCAGATCAGGAGTAAAGGTCAAATCTAGAAGCTTATCAAAACATGGAGCCTCCCCAAGATGAGAGCCATCCATTTCAATTGATGCCAGATGGAGAGCAGAGCGTTTGTAATGATAGGAGCTTGGTCTTAGATGCATTAAAGGTAACCAGCCACCTCTTCTCCCACTGTACCACGCGCTCAAGATCTGAGGAGAGAGAATTAGAGAGATCGTTGCCATTTACGGCCTTTGATGTGTTGCCATAGATAGTCGTGTCATCAGCATAGATGTCAACGAATGATTTAAGTATGTGTTTTGGGAGATCATTGATGTAGATCAAGAAGAGAGTTGGGTCCAGGATGGACCCCTGAGGGACTCCAGCATTAATACTGTGGGCTTCTGATTTCTGCCCATCAACCACTACTCTTATGAACCTATCAGAGAGAAATGGCTTAATGATAGAGAAAACATTTCCAGTTATACTGTAGCTGGAAATCTTGTGAAGTAGGCCTTTATGCCATACCTTATCGAAGGCCTTTGATATGTCAAGAGCAATTGCCCTAGAAATGAAGCCTTTGTCGAGAAATTTGCTAATCATATCAGATATTTGCTAATTCTATGTGATATAACTGTTAGCACGTCAGCTGTAGATCTAGCAGAATGAAAGCCATATTGCATGTCACTAAGAAGCTTATTTCTGCTGAAGTGGTTGACTACTTTTCTATTTAATATAGATTCCAGCAACTTACCCATGACACTACGGAGACTTATTGGTCTATATTGAGAGTGAGATGACTTATCACCTGAATTCTTAAATACAGGGCATACTGATGAGGTTTTTCAGGGTGTTGGAAAGCACTTCTCCTTAAACAGTTTTGTAAGTATGGGGGCAATTTCTGGTTGTAGCTTTTTTAATACTATAATTGGAATACCGTCAGGGCCAGTTGCTTTACTGGAATAAAGGTTCTTGATTAGCTTGGCGACCTCACGCACAGATATTTGTGTGTTACCTAGTGTGTTGTGTGTTGTGTGTTGTAGGAGGAAATACGGAGAGTTGATGGCCTTCGTCACATAGGGTAGAATTAGCTGCAAAGTTCTTGGCAAATAGTTTGGCCTTGTTGGATGCTGACGAGATGACCTCTTGACCATTGATAATGGTTGGGATAGAACGCACGCTTCTGTTCAGGATCCTATTTGTTATTTGCCAGAACTGGTGGGAACCAAGCCGCTGCTCAGCTACTTTGGATTTAACGGATTGAGCATATAGCTCACTTGCATTTTTTATTACTCTTTTACAGTAGTTGCTCGCGGTCCTGAAAGGAGCTTTAGTTTCAGTGCATCTATTATGTTGGTAGCTATGGAAAAAGTGATTTCTATGTGCGATGGCAGCAGCACATTCAGGGGAAAACCATGGCTGGCTGTTAGGTTTTTGTTGGAATTTTTTGGATGGTATGAATTGGTCTATGCCAACAAGTAACCATTCGGTCTGGTCTGATACTATAGAGGACAAATCCTTTTTAAGCATGGAACGCAGAGGTAGATCCGATATGAATGTACGGAAGCTATCCCAGTCAGCCATAGAGTATCGGTATACAGTACGGTGGAGAGGTACATCTGTAGAATTATTATATTTCATTTTTATCTTAACTAATACAATGGAGTGGTCGGAAGATCCCAGAGGAGATAGAATGACACATGAGCATAGCTCCAGGGAGGTGGAGAGAAAAAGGTCTAGAAGGCTTGCGTACTGACTGGTAGTATCGGGCACACGGGTGGGCTCGCGAACAATCTGAGTGAGGTCATAGGCAATGGCAAAATCATGACAGAACCTCCCCTCATCATCAGTCTTATTTGAGTGGGCAGCCATTCAACATTGTGGACGTTGAAGTCACCGCAAATGTGAATGTTAGCCGCAGGATGAGCAGACAGGATGTGGTGAATTTTCTCTGATATACTCTTAAAGATAGTAACTCCGCTGTTGTGGGGGCGATAGAGGGCAAATATAAATGCGGTGGTGTAAGTTAGCGCAACCCGGAAGAAGGTAAATTAGGGTCTTCCCTGGATATATCCCTGCCACACGGGAAGCCATCTTTAATGTAGGCACATATTCCATGCCCATGGCGATCTTGGGGGTCAGATTTAGCTGTTAAGTTAGAGTATCCGTTAATTATGAACTCATCTAGGGAAGTGGTCAGCCCTATTCCAGTTTCGCTTAGAAAAAATATGTCTGGTTTTGTCTCCTGTAATTGGCTTTCAACCTCTGGAAGGTTGGAACGTAGACCTCTGACGTTGGAGGAGACATGGTAGTAAGGGTCTACGTTAGAGGATGGGGTTCTAGGTTTATTCATGTTTTTTTTTTTTGAGATATTTCATGCTGAGGATTTTGGGATTTGTGGAACAGGTCAGCATACTTGGTTAGAGCAGTACAGAGAGGGAAAGTAAGAGAGAAAAGACGGGAATTGTTTTTTTTTATTTTGTAGCGCATGAACTGATACAAACCGAAGTTAGCTTCAAAAGCAGTGAAGAGTTTGTCATTCTCATTGATGGGGATCTGGTGATATACATTTTTCAGGTTGATTGTGCTGAATACATTATACTGAGCAACCTTATTCACTACGTTATCCAGCCGGGGCAGGGGGTAGGCGTCAAGGCTTGTGTACTTATTCACAGTCTCAGATAATCAATGACCATTCTCTTTTTCACAGTCTCAGATAATCAATGACCATTCTCTTTTTCTGATTATCGGATTTAACCACGGCCACTTGTGCCCTCCAGGGGGAGTTTGAGGTTTCGATGATCCCCTCCTTCTGAGTCAATGAACTTGCTATCACTTGAGCTATAATGTCTAGACTTGGTGGCAACCGGTTTGCAGTTCTTACTTATATTAGTAAAAAGTTCAGGCGGTTCCACCAAAACCACATCGAGTCCACAAATCTCAATAGGAGTTGAACTCCCACCGTACTTGAAGGTAACGTTTTCATGTTTACTTTGAAAATCCAGTCCAAGAATCACATCACAACAAAGGTTATTTAAAACTGGTTGTTAAAAAGTACGCTAGGAAAACAAGCACCTACCATTTTGGATGAGAGATTAGACGATGCCATTGAAACTCTCAAGTCTGAATCTGTTATTTTTAAATCCAGATCCTCAGCTACTTTGGTATGAATAAAGCTGTCAGAGCTACCACTGTCCATTAGTGCTCTTAATGGCCAACCCAAAATGTGGATTTCTACGGTGGATCTCTTTAGGGATGATTTAACACCGAACTCGAACTTATAAAGGCTAAGGTTGGATGATGGACTGAGGCAGAAATTGATTGAATAATATTATTTGATTTGCAGCATTTTGGATGGAAAATGGATCAGGTATTTACCTGATCCATTTACTTCGATGACAAACACTCGATTTCGCTGGACATCGTCATTTTGAGTGTTTATAATTTAATTTCTGATTTAGCAGCATTTAGGTTTATTTGATTAAAATCCAAGTCCAATGTCTCTTCCTTCCTGAGGGCTGCAGCGGTTGGTTCCCGGTATCGTGCTGGTGAATACGATTCCATATTCCTCATTGCATTGTCCAGCGCTCGGGCCTGGTCAAACATAGTGTCCAGGTCGAGCGTTTTATTTTCCAACAAACGCTGGCAAATTGTATTGGACTGAATTCCGGCAATAAAGGCATCTCGAATCGATTCATTAGCTTATATCGCCCCGCTGACGTCCCTAAAATTGCAGTCATTGTTAAGGACTTGCAATGCTTGAAAATACTCGTCCAGACTTTCTCCCGGTTGCTGACGCCTCGTGGCGAGTAGGTGCCATGCATATATCTCGTTTTTTTGGTTTGATAAAGAGTTCCTCCAGTTTGAGACAGGTTTCTTCATAATTTCCGCAATCGCTGACATATTCGAAAATATCCAGTGAAATAAAATTTATCAGGACCGACAACTTGTTGAGATTTTCCTGGGGTAGTGCCACTAAAAAATATTTGAACATAGCAAGCCAGTGCTTAAACTCTCGCTCGGCATTAGATGAATTAGGGTTTACGTCCAATCGAGAAGGTCTCAGGTCACAATCCATTTTAAAAATCTTTTTTTACTTTTTTTTTTCACCCTTTTGTGCTAATAAAATTGTTGTAAGTAAAACAAATACTGTATATCCTTTAAATAAGGTTTTTATTAGCACAAAAGAACGATACATCGGGTCCGACGTCAACACTATAAAGTAACATGGCAGACACTACTGGAGTAGTATACAGAGCTAGTGCTTCGTCAGGGTTGGTTGGTTGTTTTTGTTTTACGGCATATCAACCCTTTTCGGGTTATTTAATGCCGAATCCAGTTATTTTGAAGAAAAATTTTTTAATAGAATATATTTGTTGTTTTCAAGTTGAAATATAAAGTTCAAGTTAAATATAACCCATAGTTGGGACCCTAACAGGTACTACCACTCCGGGTCAGAGTGGACCTAGGAGCAATGGTAATTAAAGGGTGGCTCTACGCTCCCCAAAGTCCGCAAGCTGGGGCCTCACCACTGGATATAGTTTAAGATCATATCCAGAACCGCTTCGTCAGGGAGAGTGCTATTGGGAAGTTTCGTATCCATACGAAACACAATACAACAATACCAATCTTTGACTGCCGGGCACCAGTACTCATTACCAGAAGTGACGTCACCAGAGGAAGCGACGTCATGAGATAGTCCATTAATCCCATGGAGGGGCGTCTCCAACATTAACATAAGCTGTAGGGATATGCCTAGGTAACATTCACGGAAAAACGAGTTGTTCAGTACATAAGTACCTTAGTTTCTTCCAACTATTTGAAAAAAAATCCCTCTCCCCTTACTCTACCAATCCAAGTTTTTGTTATATCCCCTTTGCAATATAATATTTATGTGTATATTTAGACATAAGAACTCAATGTTGGTAGATTAAAAAGGACACAAACATAATTTTCACACAACAAATAAATATGACATTTGTTATATTAAATGTGTAACGTTTGACGCCAATGTCGACGTTATAATTCTCACACACTAGTGAAGACACCATCGGGTTAGAGTTTAGCAAGTTTCACGTGTCCTTATGATCTTGAAGACATGGATTGATGTATGGTTGTCATTTTGAAAAAGGTAAATTAGCCTAATGAAATTTACGGTCATTACTTTTATGGCTTATCAAGTTTAGGTTAACTAGTATTACCGTGAAAAGTAACTGACAAGTTTTTTGCAATTGGATTTTTCACAACTTTGTCTTCTAAGTTGTGGTGGAATTTGTCTTCTCTTTTATCCGATTTATTTGATCACTTCAAGCAATTATTGGTTATCAGAGATATAATAATTCTTTGCCATTAAATTTTGTGAAGATTAGATGGCACTTCAATTTCCCAACTTTTGTAGGTGACGTCAAGTTTATGAATCTGCTAGAGTTTCTCCCAAGTTCCATTTTATTATGTGTTTTTCTTCAGTCCGTTTAACTATACTGCTCACCTGCAATACTGAAATAAACTTTTGAATTTGGTGCCATTCCACTTGTATATCATGCGGGGGGAGGGATTCTTTGCATAGCAACAATGATCCTATGCTTTTCTTGCTGAGGATGGGTCATCCTACCGAATGCCAGACATTCCCTCACCATCTCATACATTCCAACCGAGAGATCTTTTTAAGATTCTAACTGTCCTTTAAGCGCAATTGTTTGTATCTCTCTTGTACTTGGTTCACCAGGTATATTTGCCATATGTACCAGGTAGTTTTTGAAATTCTTTTTTACGAGTCTGGTTGCTCCTATAATTACTGGAATAATGGAAATCTTCCTAAGATTCCAGTTTCTTTTTATGTCGTACATAAGAACTTCTTATTTCATTTTCTTTTCTAATATTGTTTTCATGGGTCAACCAACTCCTGTTTCCTAAAATGACATGGATAGACTTCCTGAGCCACCCTACCTGTTCCCTGTCGACTTGCTCTTTCTCATTTTTATTGTGTCAGTTTAAATTTAAGACTTTGTCTTTTAAATACGAAGAACATGTGCCAATAAGTTTCCATTTGCTATTTTTCATTTTATGAGACAAAATATATTAATATAACACTTTAGTATTGTTAGTTGTATTTTCATGAACTCATATAGAAAATGTTAAGTTTCTTGTATAAACTAATTTAGGACACTGTTAAAATATAATAATTATAATGCATCCAAATATTTGTCAAATGACACTAAGCTATTTTCTCCCATTTGTAATCCTGTGTTCTTTCTGAAACTTATCTCCTAGTTCATTTCATTTTACAGTGTGTGTATGGAAATGGGTGGGGGCAGGAAAACATGATGTATTTAACGCATGAATTAAATAAGAATTATTTAAATATTAAACATTTGTTTCATTTCAGATTATCAAAACCATTAAAGATGGTCCACTTTGGTATGTGCATACGCAAAGACGATAAAAATATGAATAAAAAATCGAAAATATTGAGCAATATAATTCTTAGAAAAATTAAGTCAGATGATGTTTTGGAAAGCAAACAAGTAAATCGACAAAAGAAATTAAAATATAATAAAACCCCAAAACATAAAGAATATAAAAGTTGGTTTACTCGTTTTACCAACTCTTTCTCTTTGATAACAATAAGTGATAATTCTCAGGATATCACCACTCCAGAATGTTCAACCGAAAAAGAAACTCCTACTACTACTCCAGAATGTTCAACTACAACAGGAACTCCTTCTACCACTCCGGAATGTCCAACTGCAACAGAAACTCCTTCTACCACTCCGGAATGTTCAACTTCAACAGAAACTCCTTCTACCACTCCGGAATGTTCAACTACAACAGAAACTCCTTCTACCACTCCAGAATGTTCAACTACAACAGAAACTCCTTCTACCACTCCACAATGTTCAACTGCAACAGGAACTCCTTCTACCACTCCAGAATGTTCAACTACAACAGAAACTCCTTCTACCACTCCGGAATGTTCAACTGCAACAGAAACTCCTTCTACCACTCCGGAATGTTCAACTTCAACAGAAACTCCTTCTACCACTCCGGAATGTTCAACTACAACAAAAACTCCTTCTACCACTCCACAATGTTCAACTGCAACAGAAACTCCTTCTACCACTCCAGAATGTTCAACTGCAACAGAAACTCCTTCTACCACTCCAGAATGTTCAACTGCAACAGAAACTCCTTCTACCACTCCAGAATGTTCAACTGCAACAGAAACTCCTTCTACCACTCCGGAATGTTCAACTGCAACAGAAACTCCTTCTACCACTCCAGAATGTTCAACTGCAACAGAAACTCCTTCTACCACTCCAGAATGTTCAACTACAACAGAAACTCTTTCTATTACTCCAGAATGTTCAACTGCAACAGAAACTCCTTCTACCACTCCAGAATGTTCAACTACAACAGGAACTCCTTCTACCACTCCAGAATGTTCAACTACAACAGAAACTCTTTCTACCACTCCAGAATGTTCAACTGCAACAGAAACTCCTTCTATCACTCCGGAATGTTCAACTACAACAGAAACTCTTTCTATTACTCCAGAATGTTCAACTGCAACAGAAACTCCTTCTATCGCTCCAGAATATTCAACTACAACAGAAACTCTTTCTATTACTCCAGAATGTTCAACTGCAACAGAAACTCCTTCTACCACTCCAGAATGTTCAACTACAACAGAAACTCCTTCTATCGCTCCAGAATATTCAACTACAACAGAAACTCTTTCTATTACTCCAGAATGTTCAACTGCAACAGAAACTCCTTCTACCACTCCAGAATGTTCAACTACAACAGGAACTCCTTCTACCACTCCAGAATGTTCAACTACAACAGAAACTCCTTCTACCACTCCGGAATGTTCAACTACAACAGAAACTCCTTCTACCACTCTAGAATTTTCAACTACAACAGAAACTCTTTCTACCACTCCAGAATGTTCAACTACAACAGAAACTCCTTCTACCACTCCGGAATGTTCAACTGCAACAGAAACTCCTTCTACCACTCCAGAATTTTCAACTACAACAGGAACTCCTTCTACCACTCCGGAATGTTCAACTGCAACAGAAACTCCTTCTACCACTCCGGAATTTTCAACTACAACAGAAACTCCTTCTACCACTCCGGAATGTTCAACTACAACAGAAACTCCTTCTACCACTCTAGAATGTTCAACTACAACAGAAACTCCTTCTACCACTCCGGAATGTTCAACTGCAACAGAAACTCCTTCTACCACTCCAGAATGTTCAACTACAACAGAAACTCCTTCTACCACTCCGGAATGTTCAACTTCAACAGAAACTCCTTCTACCACTTCAGAATGTTCAACTGAATCAGAAACTTCCTCAACCAATGCAACTGCAGAGTGTCAATACCCAGAATTTACATCTCCCATAGTACCAAACTGTAGAGATGCACCGCTACCAAAATCACTATCTCCTACAAACCAGCTTATTAATACTTCAGAATGTTTACAAACAAAACCATCCATTCCCATCATAACGCCAAAATGTATTGAATTGGAAGCTGAAAGGAAAGAAAAAGTTGCGGAATGTGCTAGTCCTTCAAGAAAACGCAACAACAAGTGTTATCCAGCAACTCCTAAATGTTTTCATACAAAAGCTACAATTAAAAAAGTAGCAAAATTTTTAGATTCATCAAAAGAAAATGCCAGGGCTGTTTTAGCAAAACCAGAAGACTTTTTCGATAAATCTTCAATATTAAGAAGAATAAAAAGCAATCAAATTAAAAGTAAAAACCAGCGTTTTTCAGTTCAAAATGTAACAAACAAACTTCATTTTTCTAGGACTCAGCATTTTGAAAGGCCATATCTGCCTAGAACAAAATCATTGATGCCCAGGAATAAATTACGTAAATCTGGTAAGTTTATTTCATAGGTTCTACAGTATTTGAACCGAGTCAAATTTGTTGTTCTGGCTTTTCTGATTTAGTTTCAATAATTTCGTTTCGACACACGTTCTCCCAACACGCTGTCTTCCCACTCGCCAGTGGTTCCTTTCCCTTCCTCTTTTATACCCGTTCAACAAACTCCCTCGCCTCTAATTTGCATATCTCACACGTAAATTTGCATGACCATCATACATATAAATACGACGTCGAGATTTTAACTTTTTTTTTTCTTAGAGGAAAAAACGCGAAACTCGTGCTGTTCAGGTAAGTTACAGTTTTCCCCACTACAACTACATCTTACTAAAATCCTTTGAACTATAAATTTATTTTTACTATCTTATTATTCTGCCAGCTGAATAGAACGGATATAACAAGACATTGCATATGGCATCACTGAAATCGCTTTATTTTCTAAATGTAAATAAAGTACATAATATTTTTTGTGTCTTACAATAACAATTTCTTTATTACTTCTCTCAAAGTCTTACAAATTTCTGTATCCCTTTTAACTGGACATTTAATCAACGGGTGAGCTAATCATTTAGTGGGTAAATCTGTCTATTTGCAAAAAAAAAAAAAAAAAAATTTAACCAAATTAAGTAATTTTTGCTTAAAAATTGAATTATATTATCTTTTATTTTTAATTCCTGCTTACAAATATAAATTATAAAATTAATGGGATAGGTTTTGTAAAAGAGTTATTTAATAATTATCTTTTATTTTTAATTCCTGCTTACAAATATAAATTATAAAATTGATGGGATAGGTTTTGTAAAAGAGTTATTTAATAATTATCTTTTTCTTTTTTTTTTACTCATGTTCACCCCTTACAAAGCATATTGTGTGACGGTACCACGAGCCTGTTTCTTGATGAGAACCTCCCTGTACGGTACCAAGGTTGGAGTTCTCAGAGAAAATCCCAAGGCCGGGCACGCGTTTTAAGAAAAAGAAAAGTTTGACGGGTACCGACTGCAAATTATGCGGTCTCTATGGTACAGTGTCCAGGTTCAGACCAGAATCGTCGTGGAATATACTCGAGGCATTCACGGGCGGCAATGTAAGGCAAACAAAAGAGACACAAGTCGACACGGGTATGAGAGTTATTAAATCAACAATTTATTTAAACAAATTGAACCGGGTAAAATGTAACTACGAAAACAGAACATGCAACTGAAATCATAACTGAAATAACATGGAAAAAAAAAAGAATAAAAGAATATATACACGCAGACAATGATTTGGGACAAGGAGAGGGGGGGGGGTTGAGTGATATTTCGATTGTCTTAGGAAGGTTCTTTTTGTTCTCTTCGATGAGAATCAACGAGATATGAGTGATACTCAGAGAGGGGGGGGGTCGCACTGAAAGTCTCAAGATATAGAGATAGTTTTTCCCTCTTTCCTCTATTTTTTTTATTTTCTTTTCTTTCCCCCTTTTTTTTTCTTCTTCCTTTTTTTCTTTTTTTTTTATAGTCAATGATATGTTACTTATGGGCCGATCAACAGGGGGGGGGGATTCAGCATTTAGAAAAAAAACCTTAGTTCGAGGGTTGCTTTTCTTTTCCCCATTATTTTTCTTTTCTTTTTCCTTTTTTTCATGGGGCATTCAACAGTTCACATAATTGATCGAGCAAAACAATTTAGAAAGAGTTACTTAACTTCTTTTGTTGAGTCGACGTTCAATTCACCCGAAGCTTCTTTCCCTTTTATGAGGTGCTGGTTTGAAGGATCGATTCTCGTAAATTCCAATCCATTTATGCTAAGGTGGATATATGTTATTCCTTATCAGCACGGCGTGAATTCCAACCGATTAGTGCCAAGGTGGGTATATACGATACGAGTCGACGAGATGTTTTTCTTTTTTTTTTTTTTCACCATGCGAATCAACCGCGGTGTTTCCATTTTTCGAGCAGAATGCCCCCACACATGTTTCCGTGTCCACCGCCTTCGTCGAACTGCTTTGATTCTCCCGCGTTTTTCTTGTTGGCGACAGTTGAAGGTCATTGCGTGGGTGTAGAAATCTAGGTCGCTCGGCCAGCCTCATTTTGACTCCGTCTGCTAAGGATTGGGTGTGGGAAGGGGTGTCTGCTTAATTGATATATATGAAGGGTGTGAAAATGTTTCTCTTAATACCTTCCTCCATAAGAGAAAAAAAAAGAGAATTGTTCCTCTTTTTTTTTTATATTTATATGTATTTAAAATAAAATTACTCGTATGAGACAAGAAAATAATATTTGAGATTAAGGACACCAACTTGTGTCACTCTAAAGAAATGATGTTCGTGGAGTTTCCATCACTTTTTCCTACAGCTATTTTATGAATTTTCCCCCGCCCCTTTTCTTCCCTTTCTGTTTCGAATCTACGTGATAAGGCGTCCGCTATTACGTTATCCCGACCCCTTACGTGTCTGATGTCTAGGTCGAATTCCTGCAATATGAGACTCCAGGAGAGTACTCGCCGGTTTTTATTTTTTATTCTATTGACGTATATCAATGGGTTGTGGTCTGTGTATAGGATAGTCGGGCTATGCACCGAGGATACATAGACTTCAAAATGAGATAAACTCATCACTAACGCCAAAGCTTTCTTCTCTATTGTGGAGTAGGATTTTTGAAACTTGCTCAGTTTCTTTGAGTAGTAACTGACTGGGTGTAGTTGATCATCCTCCCTCATTTGTAACAGTACTGCTCCTATCCCGCTATTGCTGGCATCTACCGCCACACTGAAGGGTTTGTCAAACGATGGAGCCTTTAACACTGGCTCGCTGCTTAACATTAGCTTGATCTTCTCAGCTGCTTCTTGACATTCGGGTGTCCATTGAAATCGCTTGTGCTTTTTCAACAGCTCTGTCAGTGGCGCAGTGAGACATGCAAAATTCCTGCAGAACCGGCGGTAATACCCTGCCATGCCCAGGAATCTCCTTAAACTCCTAACATTTTTTGGTATGGGATAATTCTTTATCTCTTCTACTTTGGCCTTTGCTGGGGTGATCTTCCCATGGCCAACCACATGCCCTAGATATTTGACCTCGGCCTGGCAGAACTCTGTTATAGCTAAGTTTATGGTTAATTTGGCCGTTCTTAACCTCTTAAATACTTTTTCAATTGTTTCGATATGTTATGCCCATGTGTCATTGTAAATGACTATGTCATCGACATATGTATCTACGTTTTTAATCCCAGCAAGGCATGTGTTCATCAGTCTTACAAATGTTGCTTGTGAATTCTTCATCCCAAATGGCATTACGCGATATTGGTATGCTCCTTCTGGAGTTACAAACGCCGATATTTGCTTGGCTCTCTCGGTTAGAGGCACTGCCCAGTATCCCTGAAGAAGGTCGCATTTGGTGATGTATTTGGCATGTCCTATTTTATCTATACAGTCGTCTATTCGTGGCATAGGGTATGCGTCTTCCTTGGTTATCGCGTTCACTCTGCGATAATCTGTACAGAATCTCACTGTTTCGTCCGGTTTATCGACCAGCACGCACGGTGATGCCCATTCACTTTGACTGGGCTCTATTATCTCGTGTTCGAGCAAGTAGTCTATCTCCGTTTTCATTATCTCTAATTTCTTCGGACTTATGCGATACGGATGTTGTTTAATTGGTTCGCTCTCCTTTAGCTCAACGTCGTGCACTATTGCTCTTGTGCGCGTAGGTGCGTCAGCAAATAGGTCGCTATATTCTGTTACCATTCCTTGTAACTTTTGCCCTTCTTTCGGCGGTAAGTGTGCAAGTTTGCACCCTAGGTTACTCATTATCTCCGAATTCTTTAACTTAATGGGTGGGTCCTTTTCTACAGGAAGATCTCTTTCGGGGTACTCATCACTTACAGCTTCATTGTGACACTGTGCTGTCAATATTGATTTTTCTCCCGCCCTCCTGAAATATTTTTTCATCATGTTCACATGACATACTTGAGTTTTGTTTCTACGCTTGGGGGTAGATATCTTATACTTTAGTGGGCTTATCTTTTCAGTAATTGTGTACGGTCCCTGATATTTCGACTTGGATGGTTGACCATTCAGAGGTATGAGTACTAACACTTCCTCTCCTTCTTCGAACTTTCTATCTACTGCCTTTTTATCGTATGTGGTCTTCATGACCCTCTGACTACTTTCTAGGTGGGTCTTAGCTAACTTCCGTGTTTCGGCTAAGGTTTGTCGCATTTTAGTGACGTAATCCGTCATGTTATTTGGCAAGGGTTCATCGCTGACCCATTTCTCTTTTATCATTTTTAATGGTCCTCGTACTTGATGACCGAAGACCAGATCGAAGGGACTGAACCCCAACGAGTCTTGGACGGCTTCTCGAGCTGCGAAAAGCACAAATGGGATCCCCTGATCCCATTCGGCATCGTGTTCCATACAATAGCCCCTGAGCATGGTTTTCAGGGTGGCGTGGAAGCGTTCCAGAGCCCCCTGCGATTGAGGGTGATAAGCGCTGGATTTTATGTGGGTGATTCCCAGTTGCTCCGTAGCCTGCTCGAATAGCCTCGACGTAAAATTAGATCCTTGGTCTGTCTGTATGGTTCTGGGTAGCCCCATTTTAGTGAAAAAGTTTATCAGGGCATCTACCACCTTTTTCGTTGATATGTTGCGCAGTGGGATCGCCTCTGGAAACCTTGTGGACGCGCACATTATAGTTAATATAAATTTGTGTCCTGTTTTGGTTTTGGGTAGCGGTCCTACACAGTCCACTATTACCCTACTAAACGGTTCTTCCACTGCCAGTATAGGTTGGAGTGGGGCTGGGGGAATATTCTGGTTGGGTTTTCCAGTCTTTTGGCACGTCCCACAAGTTCTACAGAACGTTTTGACATCTCCCACGATTCCTGGCCAGTAGAAATGTCTGGTCAACTTTTCTAGGGTCTTGTTGAGACCTAGGTGGCCCGCCAGTGGTATCTCATGTGCCACTTTCATGATATCCTCTCGATACATGTCGGGTACCATTACTTGTTCCGCACAGTATCTCCCGACTCTCCCTTTGTCTTGAGGGCATTCCATTTCCTCATTAGTACGCCCCTATTGAGGAAATATTGACTTTTTGATTTGTTAGGATATTCTTCTCCAACCCGACAGAATAAGGGTTTTAGGTCGCCGTCATTCTGTTGCTCCTTGATCAGCACTTGTCGTGGCACGGGTAAACAAGGTTGGGGTGTTACCACCGGTCTCGGTTGTTTTTCCCCTGACGGCTTGTCTTCTACATTTCCCCTCTCTATCGCTCTACTTCTTGTGGTCACCCCTATGGGTTTCCCGTCTTGATATTTCGCAATGTCATTTCCTAGTATCATGGCTACCCCTGTCATTGGTAATTCGTCAATTACACCTACAGTTATTTCTCCTGCGCCCCAATCCGACACTAAGTGGACTTTAAATAGTGGAATCGTTATGGGTCTGTTTCCTATGCCCCTTATCGTGGTCGCTCTACCTGCGGCTCTTGTCGCTTCTTTAGGCATGCATCCTCTTTTCACTAGGGATTGGGATGCTCCCGTGTCCCTGAGAATGTTAATGGGTTCCCCTTGACCTTCCTTATCTCGCGCGATATATCCTTTCGATATGAAGGGTTCGTACGTTTCATGTATTCCCTGAGATATCGCCCCTTGTGGTTTGGCTGGGGTATTCCGATTCATCTCCGTGAATCGTTTCGCCTGACACTTCGCAGCTACATGACCTGGCTTCCCACAGTTGAAGCATACTATAGGTCTCGCTTCCCGTCCCAGTACTGGTCGGTTGGTTGTGTTGAGGGGATTTCTGATGGGTACTCGTGGATTTTCGTACAGTGTCTTTACTGCACAATGTTCCCTGACCTGTGACTGCATGGGTCCCTGTAGTTTTGCCCTGCTTCTCTTGTGAGTCAATATGTATTCATCGGCTGCCGTGGCTATATCGATTGCTGTTTCAACCTTTTTGTCGGTCAGGTGTATCCTCATGTCATCGGGTATGCAGTTTTGAAATTCCTCAATTAACATGAGTTGTTTCAATTTGTTGAAGTTACCCTCTATGTTTTTGGCATTGCACCACCGATCAAAATAATTCTCTTTGAGTTTAACGAACTCTACGTAGGTTTGTCCCTCGCTTTTCTTTGAGTTTCTGAACTTCTGTTGATAAGCTTGTGGGACGAGTTCATAACTTTTAAGAATTGCTTCTTTTACTACCTCGTAATCGGCACAGTCTTCCGCTGGAAGTGCCGCATATGTCTTTTGGGCCTTACCGCTTAATGCCGTTTGTAACAGCATTGCCCAACACTCTTGTGGCCAGCCCATATTTAGGGCGGTTCTCTCGAAGTGCGCAAAGTAATCGTCCGCCTCCTTTTCTACAAATTTTGGGACCAATCGCACTTGTTTAGTTATGTCGAATCTGTTTTGTCCGACTTGCTGTGGCTGGTGAGCTATACTTAATTCGCTCATCCTAATCTCTTGCTCGATTCGAGCTTTTTCTACCTCGGCTTTCGCCATTATTCTGGCTTTCTCTAATTCGACCTGATCAGGAGTCATGGTCGTTTTCTCCGCCGGTAAATCTTCCAGCACTTCTTCATCGAAGTGGTCATTGTCTACCATGTGCTCAGCTATTATTCTCATTAACTGGCTTTTCCTCATAGCTCCCCTAACCTCTAGGTCTAATTTCTTTCCTATTACTATTAGATCATCTTTTTTTAATCTATATAATTTATCTGGGGATGGATTTTTAAGGAATTCGTCGGTGTCCGTCATTTTGCCTTACCGTCCGTGTATAATGCACAAGTACGTTCACGAGGATTTTTTTTTTTTTTTCAAGCAAGGAAATTACACTTGCTTGGTGTATAACTGATCTCCGGAGAGCCCCCATGTGACGGTACCACGAGCCTGTTTCTTGACGAGAACCTCCCTGTACGGTACCAAGGTTGGAGTTCTCAGAGAAAATCCCAAGGCCGGGCACGCGTTTTAAGAAAAAGAAAAGTTTGACGGGTACCGACTGCAAATTATGCGGTCTCTATGGTACAGTGTCCAGGTTCAGACCAGAATCGTCGTGGAATATACTCGAGGCATTCACGGGCGGCAATGTAAGGCAAACAAAAGAGACACAAGTCGACACGGGTATGAGAGTTATTAAATCAACAATTTATTTAAACAAATTGAACCGGGTAAAATGTAACTACGAAAACAGAACATGCAACTGAAATCATAACTGAAATAACATGGAAAAAAAAAAGAATAAAAGAATATATACATGCAGACAATGATTTGGGACAAGGAGAGGGGGGGGTTGAGTGATATTTCGATTGTCTTAGGAAGGTTCTTTTTGTTCTCTTCGATGAGAATCAACGAGATATGAGTGATACTCAGAGAGGGGGGGGTCGCACTGAAAGTCTCAAGATATAGAGATAGTTTTTCCCTCTTTCCTCTATTTTTTTTTATTTTCTTTTCTTTCCCCCTTTTTTTTCTTCTTCCTTTTTTTCTTTTTTTTTTATAGTCAATGATATGTTACTTATGGGCCGATCAACAGGGGGGGGGGATTCAGCATTTAGAAAAAAAACCTTAGTTCGAGGGTTGCTTTTCTTTTCCCCATTATTTTTCTTTTCTTTTTCCTTTTTTTCATGGGGCATTCAACAGTTCACATAATTGATCGAGCAAAACAATTTAGAAAGAGTTACTTAACTTCTTTTGTTGAGTCGACGTTCAATTCACCCGAAGCTTCTTTCCCTTTTATGAGGTGCTGGTTTGAAGGATCGATTCTCGTAAATTCCAATCCATTTATGCTAAGGTGGATATATGTTATTCCTTATCAGCACGGCGTGAATTCCAACCGATTAGTTCCAAGGTGGGTATATATTGTTCCTTTGTGGCACAATACGAGTCGACGAGATGTTTTTCTTTTTTTTTTTTTTTTTTCACCATGCGAATCAACCGCGGTGTTTCCATTTTTTGAGCAGAATGCCCCCACACATGTTTCCGTGTCCACCGCCTTCGTCGAACTGCTTTGATTCTCCCGCGTTTTTCTTGTTGGCGACAGTTGAAGGTCATTACGTGGGTGAGAAATCTAGGTCGCTCGGCCAGCCTCATTTTGACTCCGTCTGCTAAGGATTGGGTGTGGGAAGGGGTGTCTGCTTAATTGATATATATGAAGGGTGTGAAAATGTTTCTCTTAACAATTGCCACTTGGATGTAAGGGGCTACTATTTGGGGCCATGTCTAGGAAAGATTAACAAAATATTTGTTTGTGTTATATTTAAACTTCTGCATATCAGTACAGCCAGGGAAGCAGGCAGCAGGTAGGAAATTCCCTGTTATCTAAACTATGCAAAAAATTTGTATTGTTTAGATTAATCAGGCAATGATAACATATGAAAAAAAAATGTTAAAAACTACATCTGGTTAAAAAAACGGATAACACACGATTAATCATACTAAAATCAGCAACATCTAGGTTTCATAAACATTATGTTTCTAAGAACTTACAATTGGTTGATAGATTTTAATAAAAAATTGAAAAAGCAAACATGGTTACCATAAATATAATAATACAATTCAATTAATTTAATATTGTCAATCTAGAGAAAATAAATTTTTGTTATAGCATAAAAAAGTCTCCACTGAATTCAGCACAGGCAAATCAATGAAAGTAAATAGTAAAAATGCACAAATAAAGAGTAATTGTACTTTTAATAGAAGTTCTCTTTTTATAAGAAAAATTAATCCTACAATGCAATCTAGCGCAAATCTAAAAACTTCTAACTAAAAGTTTACAATAATTTATGAAAAACTACAAAATTTGATAATTTTCTTTTCTTTTTTATTCACAGATTTGAATTGCAACTTGAATTGTACAAATGTTATACGACCAGTTTGTGGCTGTAATGGAATTATTTACAAAAACCTTTGTTGTTTTAAAAAAGAAAAATGTTTGTGAGTTTGTTTTTTCTTTATTTGGGAGTTACCATTCATCAAGGCCACTCTAGGACAAAGGTAATTAGTAGTGTAGTAATCATTAATGGTGTAAATTGGGTAGAATTTGGTTATTTATGGGTATGACTCAACAAGAACTTGTTTACATTGGATTTGAAGGCCACCATGTTGTATTCAACTGTGAAACAAGACAGTGGAACAGTGTTCCACAGGCGGGCAGTTCTGAGAAAGAAGCTTTGTTTATGGAATTTGCGTTTAAATTTAGGCACAGATAGAGAGTAGTGGAAATCGTTTATAGTGGTTGTAGCTAGTCAAATGTTTTTTGCGAAAGTTTGACAAAGGAGAACCATAGATTGGAGTTTAGTCGAGCACTTGCCATGTAAATAACAATAAAGCAGAGACAAACTCACAATGTCTCTTCTGTGGGAAAGAGGTTGCAGGGAAGAGAAAAGGGCATCACCTACTAGGTTTCAAAGCCGGTTTTGAACTTTATTAAAACTGGATAAGGCGCACCGAGCAGCTTCTGTCCAGATGTGGCAACAATATTTCATTTTAGGGCGTACCTGGCTTTTATACAAATAGAGAATTGCATTGACAGTGAAATACCTACTGGAGTGGTAGAGTGATCCAACCATTTTTTCAGCGATCTTGGCAACAGATTTGATGTACATGTTCCATTTCAGATCATAAGTGAAGATCAGTCCCAAAAGCTTGTCAAGACATGGAGTTTCCCGCAAGATGAGATCCATTCATTTCAATTGGGGCATGATTGGGGTCAGAATGATTACGATGAAAGAGAGAAGCTTCATTTTTGATGCATTAAAATTAACCAACCACTTTTTTCCCCCATTGCCCATGTTCTCAAGATCAAAAAAAAAAAAAAAAAAGAATCAGAAAGATCTTGGTCATTGCTGGCCTTTGAAGTGTTGCCATAGGTTGTGGAGTTGTCAGCATAAATGTCTGTGAATGATTTAAAATGTAATTTGGGAGATCATTGATGAAGATCAGAAAGAGAATTGGACGCAGGATGGAACTTTGAAGTATACCAGCATTAATACTAGGAGTTTCTGATTTCTGCCCTTATAAGCCTATCAGAAAAGAAAGTATTTAATAATCGAGAGGACATTTCCAACTAATCCATAGCTGGCGATTTTGTGAAGTAGACTTTTATACTCTATCAAAAGCTTTTGATATGTCAGGTTATCTCCTCTTTTTGGGAACTCAGTTATTTTAACTCAATTTTATTAGTAGGTCAATCTCCTCACAACTAAGTAGTACTTCTCCACTAGTTAAAAATTCAAAACATGAACCATTGTTTTGCTTTTTTGAACATATACATTTAAAAACAATGTTGATTGCATACAGTTCAGGTTGGTAAGACAGAACAACAATGGATAACAAAGACAAAATAGTTAATAAAAAGAAAAGAGAAACAAAATGAATGTACACCATTATTTTCTCTCTTTCTCATCTTTCTTCTTAGTCATGCCATATCTATAACAGTCATCACTGTTTGAGAGACAGTAAGCGATTTTTGTTCGCTCTCATACGTTATTAACAATTGAGTTTTAACTTAGTCTTTTCCCCTCTTTTCTGGAGTTTTTATTAGCTGCATTTAATCTTTCTTGAGTCAACTGATAATTATTTGATAATGTCCTTTTTTCCAATGTCTGGGGAATATCTTTTGTTGCTTACAAGTTAGTTACAACGGTTTCCATCCTGGGTTTATGAGTTGCTATTTCTTCTGAGAGGTTTTGTGGATCTCTGAAATGTCTTGAAGATTTTTTTCATTTGTACATCTTTGGAGAACTGGCCTACCTTATGCTAGAGAGCCCCAACTTCTCGGCTTTCTCTTTGATTAAGGTTTAACTGCATCTCTAACTGAATGACTCTAACTCTCTTTGACTGAAGAAAAACAGCTGCATTATGCATTCTATACTAAAGGTAGTGGTCGATTCAGGACTCAACAGTTGCCACATCGACTCACTGGAAGATGATTGGGCAATCATCTATGCCATACAGGTTACAGCTTAATCATACATTCCAAGCACAAATGCTATTCTTGATCAGGGTTAAACAAGGTCAATCTCTGAGTTGACACTTTTCATCAATAATCGAAACTTTTGACATTTTCTCTTCACCTGGAAACCAATCTTAACCAAAAAATAATTGTTTTCTCATTTTTGCTTGAGTTTTGTGTTCAATCTATCATTCAGCCAACACACATATACATTTACCCTGATACCTATTGGTGGATGTATATCTAATGTAATCAAGGCCTGTAGTTTTTTTTTATTACATTTTCACCCCAAGTAAAGCATATCACCACTTTGATGTAGGGAGCTACTATCAGGGACATAAGCTACAGGGGTATTACGTAGGGATTTGGGCAGCAAGATGTCGGTTCACCTAACACTTGAACTTCTGCACGTCAGTACAGTTGGATAAGCAGAGTCCCAGAAGGGAATTCCAAAGTCTAGCGGTTCTGAGGAAGAAACTACTGGAATAGAAGGCTTTCTTCCATCTAAAGATCTTTACTGTTAAAGGGTGGGATTTAGCTGCTTGTCGAGTCTGTCAGGGGTATTTACATTGAGGGGGGTACAAGTGCTTGCAGTTCGTCAGAGCATTCACTGTTAAAGTACTTTTAGAACAGGTAGGGGGGATGCAACATTTCGTCGATGGGACAGAGGCTGAAGCTTAGATGACAGTTCAGGACCTATTAGGTTGGCAACTCTCTTTTGAACCTTGTCCAGGAGCGAGAGACTAGTAGTAGATGCACCAGCCCAAATATGACAACAATACTCCATCCATGAGCGAATGGTGGCCTTATAGAGGTACAGGATACTTTCGGGCGTTAGTAGCTTTCTAGCAGAGTAAAAAGAACCTACCTTCTTCACAGTGGTCCTGGCAATGCTCTCAATGTAAGTGTTTCAACTCATGTTTCTTGTGAACGTTAGACTGAGGAGTTTAAAAGATATACTTTCAGAGAAAGAGTCTTTGGCCATTGCTATTGATGGTAGAGAAGGCTTCTTGTAATTATTGAAGGATACAAGTTTAGTCTTGACAGCATTGAATGTGACCATCCAGATTGGAGGTCATCCTCTTGTGTTTCTGCTATTTCTTTAGATATGTGTTCATTTGTTTTTCTGTCATGTCTGTTATAGAGCGTGGTGTCATCAGCATATATACCCATCTCACAAACACTTTTGTCAGGGAGGTCATTTAGGAATATTAGGAATAATAGAGGTCCAAGGATAGACCCTTGAGGCACTCCCACATTTATATCATATTGTTTAGATGCACGACCGTTGAGGACAACCTGGATTTTTCTCTTATCTAAGAAGAATTTAATTATGTTAAGTATTTTCCAGTGATACCATATGATCTGATTTTCCTGAGAAGACCTTCATGCCATACCCTGTCAAAAGCCTTAGATATATCTAGAGCTACAGCTCTACCCTCCCCTGTTTTGTCCAGTGAATGGTATATACGTTCAGAAATTACAGTTAGGATGTCTGCTGTGGAACGGGCTTGCCTAAATCCATATTGTTGGTTGATCAGAAGTTTAGTATCTGTAAGGTGATGGACTAGAGCTTGGTTAATTATGGACTCAAATATTTTGGCAAAAAGTGGGAGGAGGCTAATGGAGCGATAATTTACTGGGTCAGTTCTTTCACCAGAATTCTTGAAAACTGGTACCACAGAAGCAGTTTTCCAGCAGGCAGGAAAGCAAGATTCATTAAGGCATTTGTTGTAAAGTTTGGAGAGACCTGGAGCTATTTCGGTGGAGCATTTTTTTAATAGCACAGCCGAGATGAGATCAGATCCACATGCTTTTGAAGTGTCGAGATTTTTTATGATAGCATGCACCTGAGAAGGGCTGATTTTCAGATCGTCTAGCGTGGTGTCTGTCCACAAAGGAAAGTCAGGGAGGGTGTGGTTAGCAGGGTCCAGTGTAGAGTTGGAGGCAAACCGACTGGCAAGCAAGTTAGCCTTCCCGGTTGCTGTGCAAACAAGCTCATGATTGTTGGATAGGGGGGGGGGGAATAATTGATTGCCCATTATTTACTACACTGTTGTAGATTTTTCAGAAGTCACGGGTTCCTAATTCCTGTGCTTCGATGTGTTTTTTGGTGGTTTCAGTAAATTCTCTCTTAGCTGTCGCTATTTCTTTCTTACAGTTACTTCTGGCTTCTATATACTTCTGTCTGTTTGAACTGGACTTATATCGGTTAAATCTGCAGTATGCATGCTGCCTTTGCACAATGGCAGCTGCATAAGTAGAAGTAAATCATTGGGGAGAGTGGGGCTTTCTATAAAATTTCTGCATGGGAACATGTGCTTCAATTGCCATTTTGAACCATTCAGTGGTCTCCTTGGCGCACTGTTCAGCAGGAAATGAAAAGATATTTTGCCATGGGACGTCTACGAGGATATCCTTGATGGCTTCCCAGTCAGCCTTTTTATAATATCTCGTCGTTTTGAGCAGTAGCTATTAGTTTTGGGTCTAGAGTTTAGGGCGATTTCAACCATTATCACTGCATGATCGGCATTCCCGAGTGGGCTGTCGGCAGTCGTTAGACAATCATCGGGAACTGTAGTCAGAAACAGATCTAGAAGTGAAGCGTGTTGTTCTTGCTGGTCTGGGAAACGGATTGGAAACGTAACCATTTGTGATAGGGAATGAGATATAGAGAAGCTATGTGTTGTTGTACCAGCTGCGTCTGTGTAAGTAGAAAATCCAAGCCAGTTGCTGTGGTGGACATTGAAGTGACCAAATACATGTACTTGTGCGCTAGTGCCAAGGGAAAGTGTTGTATCTATACTGTCAGAGATGTTGTTTATTAGGGTCGAAGGAGAGCGGTAGAGAAAATAAAAGTAACTAATGTTATGTTGCTAGTTAAGTCTAAAGCACATAAAGGCTTGATCGCCTGATTCTAGTTTGTTACTCTAGTCAAAGGGAGGGTGTTACGAATATAGACTCCAAGCCCGTACATATGTCTGTCAGAGTCCTTACGGCTGAGTGGGAGATATCCGGGCATGTTAAAGTAGTTAGAGGGGATAGAGGAGTGTAGGTTAGTCTCACTTAGTGCTAAGATATCCGGGATGTTTGTTAGGAGAAATGCTTCAACATCATCTAAATTAGTTATAAGCCCACGGATGTTCGTAAATACAAGCCTTAAGAGAGGAGACAAATTGGTTTTGTTTGAGTTTTGGCCTGGTTTAAGCGTAATTTTTTTTATTGTACTGCCATTTTTTAAGAATTTCATTTTAGGTAAGGGGTGCTGAACAAGTGGTTATGCAGAATACTACACAAGTAGAGCATCAGTTGACCTTCCATCTAATAGGATTGTGGCCTCATGAAAGCCCACCGGGGATGAGTGCAGGGTCTCTTTCCATGCGCGACATGGCACTACAAACATCCTAATATTATTCAACTGTTGATGGAGCAGCCACTCTAAGTGCTACCAAAGAGTTAGGGCTCCTGTACTACCAATCGGGGACAGTAGCCAGGAACTGTCAATCCGGTACCCTCAACCCATCAGACGATGGTCAACCCAATCTACTTGCACTGGCATTATGGCATTCATGCACTTCCAAGTGCCCAGTTTTGAGGGGTGGGATGTGTCGGGAGTGGAGAAAACGGCGTTCATTGTCTTAGTCAGGAAACAAGATCGATCACTGAGAGTTTCTGTCGAAGTCCTGTGATTCAACCTCTACGCCTGGCTAATAGGCAAAGAAGGAGTATGGAAGCTGGGCGATAGACAGTGCCTCTCTACTCCTTAAGCAGTTTATGTTTGCAGACTGGTAATTTGTTTGAGTCACCAGCTCTAGGAAGGTTGTCATCCAAGACTGAAGAGGCCTCCCTCCCCTTAGGTTTAGTTTCAGAGTTTTCCTTCTCCTAGACGGATTACCTGGGAAGATCTATGGGTCCATCAGCACCAAGAGGGTTTGCACCGTGCCTGAGTCCTAATCCAGGTATTTCTGTGACCCTGCGGGGATAGTTAATGTTACTGGGTTAGTTTGTAAAGGTTATATAGGTATTACAGAAATTGGTTGACAGCTCTAGTCCCCCTCACTTAGCTTAGGCGTTGAATCTCTCGGGTTTAGCTACACTGATGAGGCACTGGAGGTGGGTTCCACTCAAGCGACTACGTCACACACACACACACACACACGTGCACACACATAAACACACATATATATATATATATCACAGAGAGAGAGCGATAGAGAGAGAGAGAGAGAGAGAGATAGATAGAGAGAAAGAGAGAGAGAGAGAGAGAGAGAGAGAGAGAGAGAGAGAGAGAGAGAGAAAAAAAGAAATAGAATAATCACCTAAATAGATAGAGTAATCACCTAAATAAATGGGGTATCTAATTTACAAAATAATTTCAAAAGGCGGATTTTCAATTAATAACTTCCTCATATTTTGGATTTTTAATTTCATTGTTCTATTTTCATATACACAACCAACAATTTTATGTAAAAGTATGAAAAAGACATAATAAAACTTTTTGTAAACACTCACAAAATATTAAACAATTTAGAAAAGCGTTCAACTTGTTACCAACATGCAAAAACATATTCATTTTTATTTAAATTTAAATAAAAAAAATTAAGATGTATTATTAAAAAATGAGATACAAGTTAGAAAAGCATTTCTTGCAAGACATAGAAATGGTTAAACAAAATGTTTTTATAAATTTAAAAAATTAAAATACAAAATTTAATTTGACATTTATAAATTTTCAAAGTGAACATTTTGTTATATTTAAATTTAGCAATTAATGATATAGATATATAATTTTTAGCTAAAACATTTTAAAAGTGCAAAAAAATGTACATAACATAAAATAAATCCAAAGTAATTTCAGATTCAATTTAAATTACATTTTTATATTTTGCTTTGTAAAGTTTATAAAAGTGTACTAGAAAAAGTGATGAATTTCAAATTAAATCTTTATCTTAATTTTTATAGTTTATAAAAAGCACTGTTTAACCATTTTCATGTCTTACAATAAATGCTTTTCTAACCTTTATCTAATTTATTTAATATTATATTTTACTTAATTTTTTTTTATTTAAATTTAAATGAAAATGAATATGTTTTTGCATGTCTGTTGAATTTATTTTTGTTTTAATATTCTACTTGGGTGAAAAAGTAAAGCTTTTTTGTAATAAAAAATAATTAAAATCTTATATAAAATATAAAAAGTCAAAAAAGAAAAACATATACAATTAAATCTACTCTTCTGTCTTTCCACCTCTCTTCTATTTCTTCTTTTGTATCTCTATTTTTTTTTACTCTTTCCCATCTCTCAGAATTTATAAAAATTTCGACATGACAAGTAAGCACATAATAATGTATTCATCTGAAACGCTTTAGTTTAAAAGATCGCCAATCACTTTCTTTTCTTGTAATTATTTTTTATCTATAATTTTTGGAATTTGTACTAATTTCGACATGGCAATTAAATGCATAAATGTTGTCACCTGAAATGCGTTGGTTTGAAAGATCACTAATCTACACAAGCATTTTACTTTTTCTTGTAATTATTCCTTTACTGATTTATTTTCAATAATTTTTCGAACTTATACTAATTTCAACATAAAACATAAGCAGTTACTAATGTTTTCACCTAAAATACATAAGTTTGAAAGATCATCACTCTACACAAGGAGACCTCCAGAGCACTAATAACACGTTTTTACTCCTCGCCATCTGTTTTATTAGTATCAAAATGTTCTGACAGTCACAGATTTAGTATATTTAATAGTAGTATAAATAGTTGGTTTTCACTCTCTATTGCTATATAGGTGTCGCGGCTGTCCCGCTCTCTATTCATTTGTATTTCTCTCCTTACTACAACTATGCAACCACCTCATTGTATATAATGCCTTCAGAATAGAAATAAAAAATCTTAAAATTTCACAACATAAACTTTTGAATAACTCGTGCAAGAAGCAAATTCTTTAAATCCTCTAAAAAAAAATGTTTAAAATGATATAAATAACAGATTTTTTATAGGTTTCGTTAACAAATATTCATAACAAATAGTAAATAACAAATATTCATAACAAATAGTACATAACAAATATTATTAACAAATAGTAAATAACAAATATTCATAACAAATAGTACATAACAAATATTATTAACAAATAGTACATAACAAATATTCAGAACAAATAGTACATAACAAATATTCATAACAAATAGTACATAACAAATATTCATAACAAATAGTAAATAACAAATATTCATAACAAATAGTACATAACACATATTCATAACAAATAGTAAATAACAAATACTCATAACAAATAGTACATAACAAATATTCATAACAAATAGTACATAACAAATATTCATAACAAATAGTACATAACAAATATTCATAACAAATAGTACATAACAAATATTCATAACAAATAGTACATAACAAATATTATTAACAAATAGTACATAACACATATTCATAACAAATAGAACATAACAAATATTCATAACAAATAGTACATAACAAATATTCATAACAAATAGTACATAACAAATATTCATAACAAATAGTACATAACAAATATTCATAACAAATAGTACATAACAAATATTCATAACAAATAGTACATAACAAATATTATTAACAAATAGTATGTAACAAATATTATTAACAAATAGTACTTAACAAATATTCATAACAAATAGTACATAACAAATATTCATAACAAATAGTACATAACAAATATTCATAACAAATAATACATAATAAATATTACTAACAAATATTCATAACAAACAGTACATAACAAATATTCATAACAAATAGTACATAAAAAATATTCATAACAAATAGTACATAACAAATATTACTAACAAATATTCATAACAAATAGTACATAACAAATATTCAAAACAAATAGTACATAACAAATATTCATAACAAATAGTACATAACACATATTAATAACAAATAGTAAATAACAAATATTCATAACAAATAATACATAACAAATATTCATAACAAATAGTACATAACAAATATTCATAACAAATAGTACATAACAAATATTATTAACAAATAGTACGTAACAAATATTATTAACAAATAGTACATAACAAATATTCATAACAAATAGTACATAACAAATAGTACATAACAAATATTCCTAACAAATAGTACATAACAAATATTCCTAAAAAATAGTACATAACAAATATTTATAACAAATAGTACATAACAAATATTCATAACAAATAGTACATAACAAATATTCATAACAAATAGTAAATAACAAATATTATTAACAAATAGTACATAACAAATAGTACATAACAAATAGTACATAACAAATATTCATAACAAATAGTACATAACAAATATTCATAACAAATAGTACATCACAAATATTCATAACAAATATTAATAACAAATAGTACATAACAAATATTCATAACAAATAGTAAATAACAAATATTCATAACAAATAGTACATAACAAATATTCATAACAAATAATACATAACAAATATTCCTAACAAATAATACATAACAAATATTCATAACAAAAAATACATAACAAATATTCATAACAAATAGTACATAACAAATATTTATAACAAATAGTGCATAACAAATATTCATAACAAATAGTAAATAACAAATATTCATAACAAATAGTAAATAACAAATATTATTAACAAATAGTACATAACAAATATTCATAACAAATAGTACATAACAAATATTCATAACAAATAGTACATAACAAATATTCATAACAAATAGTACATAACAAATATTCATAACAAATAGTACATAACAAATATTCATAACAAATAGTAAATAACAAATATTCATAACAAATAGTACATAACAAATACTCATAACAAATAGTACATAACAAATATTCATAACAAATAGTACATAACAAATATTCATAACAAATAGTAAATAACAAATATTCATAACAAATAGTACATAACAAATATTCATAACAGATAGTAAATAACAAATATTCATAACAAATAGTACATAACAAACATTCATTACAAATAGTACATAACAAATATTCATAACAAATAGTACATCACAAATATTCATAACAAATAGTAAATAACAAATATTCATAACAAATAGTACATAACAAATATTCATAACAAATAGTACATAACAAATATTCATAACAAATAGTAAATAACAAATATTCATAACAAATAGTACATAACAAATATTCATAACAAATAGTACATAACAAATATTCATAACAAATAGTACATAACAAATATTCAAAACAAATAGTAAATAACAAATATTCATAACAAATAGTACATAACAAATATTCATAACAAATAGTACATAACAAATATTCATAACAAATAGTAAATAACAAATATTCATAATAAATAGTACATAACAAATATTCATAACAAATAGTACATAACAAATATTCATAACAAATAGTACATAACAAATATTCATAACAAATAGTAAATAACAAATATTCATAACAAATAGTACATAACAAATATTCATAACAAATAGTACATAACAAATATTCATAACAAATAGTACATCACAAATATTCATAACAAATAGTACATAACAAATATTCATAACAAATAGTAAATAAATATTCATAACAAATAGTACATAACAAATATTCATAACAAATAGTACATCACAAATATTCATAACAAATAGTAAATAACAAATATTCCTAACAAATAGTACATAACAAATATTCATAACAAATAGTAAATAACAAATATTCATAACAAATAGTACATAACAAATATTCATAACAAATAGTACATAACAAATATTCATAACAAATAGTACATAACAAATATTCATAACAAATAGTACATAACAAATATTCATAACAAATAGTACATAACAAATATTCATAACAAATAGTACATCACAAATATTCATAACAAATAGTAAATAACAAATATTCATAACAAATGGTACATAACAAATATTCATAACAAATAGTACATAACAAATATTCATAACAAATATTCATAACAAATAGTAAATAACAAATATTCATAACAAATAGTACATAACAAATATTCATAACAAATAGTACATAACAAATATTCATAACAAATAGTACATAACAAATATTCATAACAAATAGTACATCACAAATATTCATAACAAATAGTACATAACAAATATTCATAACAAATAGTACATAACAAATATTCATAACAAATAGTAAATAACAAATATTCATAACAAATAGTACATAACAAATATTCATAACAAATAGTACATAACAAATATTCATAACAAATAGTACATAACAAATATTCATAACAAATCGTACATAACAAATATTCAGTGCATAACAAGAAAAATCGAGATAAAAATGTAAAACATCGAAAAACAATAGAAATTCAAGATCCAACCAATTATCTCCGCACAAGTGGAAACATCTATTACATAGAAATATTAGAATAGAAAACATTTTCGCACAAGGACAATATTCTGAATATTTATGTACTCGCTTATAAACTAAATGTAGTTATGAGATAGAAGTAGAAGAAATTGGTTTTCTAAAATATAACTTTTTTATTGGTAATATTTTATATTTTATATTTTTTGCTGTTTTTCAGGGGCAAAAAGCATATCTGGCTTGTTCGAAGTGACAAATGTAAAAATTTCAATTCTTACAAATTGCGACAGAAACAAAATCACCTGAAATTTCAAGTGAATCAACAAAGTCGAGAAAAGAATTCAAACCAATCAAAGAAAACCGGATCACAATTTCGATCGCAAAAGTCCAAATTGAAGAGTAAATTTAACATGAAGACACATCACAAAATGAACACTGAATTCCATGCAATCGATAAAAATCAAATGCAACAGAACCTGAAGGCAGACTTGTTTAAATCAATGGGTATAAAAAAATCGAATTTGGGAATTTTTTGTGAACCCTAATCTGGATTTTAACCCCAAATTAAAAAAATATTCTTAAAAACTCCAAAATATTGGTAAGTTTAGTCTCTTTGAATTTCTAATAATATGATCACAAGGTAAATTTGGTCAGTATTTGTAAGCCGAGATCACTCTTTCTTTTATAAAATCCAAAAGACGAACACGGGTGTTAGATAATGGAAACCCTTGATGTAAAATGATTCAAATAAATAACTTTCTAGGATCTCCAACATTCGCGGGTTTGTGTAGACTAATAAAGAATGAGATTCTAGAAGTTGGGAGATATTATAATTTAGATGTTAGGCCAGTCACGAGAACGTACCAATTAAAGTAGTGATTGAATATCTGATCGACAATAACTTAGGTGACGAAGCAGTTGTTATATTGCATATCTCACCAGATTTCCACACGCAAAACATAAACTAATCAGACATATTTAACACATATGAGGGCGTCAAGGCGTTTTTTTTTTCTTTCTCCACGTTATCACTATAATTCACAATGTATTTTTGCAAGAAAAATACTAGAAAGGATTATTAGGCTTAAAAACAATCATATTTGAAGTGTGATGTTCATGTGTCTCCCAGAACATGTATTGGTACAAATAATTAATTCAAGGGACACTGTGTGAGTATAATTTTTACTTGAATATATCCACAAATTTATCAGCATTAATCCGAAATGGACAAGTGAACATACTCCCTAAACAGATAACTTCTTACCATGAGACAATACACAGAAACTAACACAACCTGAAATAAATAAAAAAAAAATAACTCCTTACCGCCCAAGGCTCTTGTGTCTCAAACTACATCAGCACGCAAAGTAAAAATTTGACCGGGTACTGACAGCAGCAGCAGTGTGTGTCCAAGCCTCAGAAGCATGGTCGTCATTGTCAATATTTCCTCAACAATCAGCAGCAGTGCCGTTGCTGTTGTCACCATTTTTTCAATAATCAAGCAGCATTCTTGGCCTTCGGACCAAGATCATAGTGTAGTAGTGTACTATCTGTTCTGATGCTACACTTTACCTTTTCTGTCCTCGGTCAGTGGAGGAGACATTCTTCATAACTGAAAATATTTTTATTTTTGTTCCTCTCCAGAGTGCCCCTTTTTGGGGAGCTGGATTTTCCCCACATTAAAAACCGACCTTGTGTCTAACTCTGCCCTCGTGGATAGGCAATAGGAACAATCAAGTAATCAACAATATGATCAACAGAAACAAGGACTGCTATCTTCATTACTACTATCTTCCTTGATGGTCAGTGGCACATCCTGACAATTAACAGAGGACAATACCAACCTCACTAACCCATCCGAAATAAAACTATAATTTGAACTTCTTCACCTGTCCTTCTTACTTCCATGAAGTGTTGTCATAAATGGTAGTGTTGTCTGCATAAATGTCTACAAATGATCTAAGAATGTGATTTTAGAGATCATTGATGACAATTAGGAAGAGAGTTGGGCTTAGGATGGAACCATGACACATGCCAGAGCTTTTGATTTCTGCCCATCAACCACTACTCTTATAAACCTATCAGAGATAAATGATTTAATAATCGAGAAGACATTTCCAGCTATGGAATAGCTGGAGATCTTATATAGTAGACCTTTGTGCCATACCCTATCAAAAGCTTTTGATATGTCAAGAGTAATTGCCCTGGAAATGAAGCCCACATTGAGAGTTCACTAGTGAGATATTGCTGTTAGCACATCAGTTGTAGATCTGGCAGAATGGAAACCACAAAATAGGTATTCTCTTTTGGAGACTGGTTCCTTCACTCAACTGGTTTCATGTATCCTCATCACCTGGGCTGTATCTAGTCCCATTCCTTGACTGTGGATTGAGACCATTTCAGTTACTCTGCATATTTCTACACTCTTCTGTAAAGTAAGGTTCTGTATTTTTAGCAGATCCTGCTCAGTTAACTAGTCACGGACATCTTCTACAATCTGGTCCCGCAGAAGTGAGTCACTGCAGCGAGCACAGAAATTGCATGGCTTTGGCCATTTTACAACGAGAAGTCCTCCTCTATTTATAGGAGAGTTATATAGAAAGGGGAGAGGGCTAGAGAGGGCAGTGATGGGGATTTAGTTATACGTAACAATGATGAAGTAACCCCGCTCTTTAAGAAAATAGTACCTGAAACTAATTTTTTAAAAAATACTATTTGAATGTGTCATTAAACACAACATGCTTATGAGAAAAGTAAAACGTCTGCACATCAACACACTGAGAGTTAAAAGAATTGAGCCTAGTGTTTATTGAGCAAAATTACAAGAAATATCATGGGTGCCTTGCTCCAAAGTAGAACCAATAACCCAGAATTATCGCTTTAGTCACTGAAAATTAGGATGAAGGCAGCCTACTGCAAAAATCCTTAGAGACCACTCCACTTAAATTAGTGCTTGATCAAGCAGGACTCATTAATTTTGCCATGGGGAAGAGAAGAAACCAAAATCCATATGAAAACCGTATCAGACACCCATTTTTATTTTCATGAAAAATGGTCACATGTAACCCTTTTTTCATCTAATTTGGTTGAGGGATGTCACATAATCTCAAAATCGGATTATGGATTTAAAAGAGAAAAAATAAATAAGTACATAAATAAAGGAAATCTTGATTTAATTTTAAACTGAGGAAGGGTGTGTGGCAGAGGGGTGAAAGGCAGTGTGAAGGTGCCAATCGACTGTACAACTAATAAGGCAAAGACGAAATGGCAATAGCAAAAAAGGATGAAAAACACAAATGTTAAAGATGATAGAATATTGTGTTTTATTTTTTCCAAGAAATAAATGGTAAAATGTATGGCCATGGATTCAGAATCAGCTGAAGTGAGAACAAGCATTTTGTGAAGTTGAGATTCGTGGGTCTTTTTAAGTAGGAACTGATAGCTGGACATCAGTAGGCACTGGTATGTGTAGCTGGACGTTAGTGGACTATAGGAGCTGGTGGCTGGAAGTGCCGGAGCTGCAGGAGTGAGTTAGAGATGTTAGAGTCACTGCAGGAGTCAGCTGAAGTCGTTAGAAGCTGCAGGCGTGACCTGGAGGCACTGCAGGAGTGAGCTAGAGTTGCTGGAAGCTGTGGGAGGAAGCTGGAGTCGCTGGAAACTGCAGGAGTGAGTTGGAGGTGCTGCAGGAGTAAGCTGGAGTCGCTGGAAGTTGCGGGAGTTAACTGGAAGCCACAGGAGTAAGCTGGAGTCGCTGGAAGTTGCGGGAGTTAACTGGAAGCCACAGGAGTAAGCTGGAGTCGCTGGAAGTTGCGGGAGTTAACTGGAAGCCACAGGAGTAAGCTGGAGTCGCTGGAAGTTGCGGGAGTTAACTGGAAGCCACAGGAGTAAGCTGGAGTCGCTGGAAGTTGCGGGAGTTAACTGGAAGCCACAGGAGTAAGCTGGAGTCGCTGGAAGTTGCGGGAGTTAACTGGAAGCCACAGGAGTAAGCTGGAGTCGCTGGAAGTTGCGGGAGTTAACTGGAAGCCACAGGAGTAAGCTGGAGTCGCTGGAAGTTGCGGGAGTTAACTGGAAGCCACAGGAGTAAGCTGGAGTCGCTGGAAGTTGCGGGAGTTAACTGGAAGCCACAGGAGTAAGCTGGAGTCGCTGGAAGTTGCGGGAGTTAACTGGAAGCCACAGGAGTAAGCTGGAGTCGCTGGAAGTTGCGGGAGTTAACTGGAAGCCACAGGAGTAAGCTGGAGTCGCTGGAAGTTGCGGGAGTTAACTGGAAGCCACAGGAGTAAGCTGGAGTCGCTGGAAGTTGCGGGAGTTAACTGGAAGCCACAGGAGTAAGCTGGAGTCGCTGGAAGTTGCGGGAGTTAACTGGAAGCCACAGGAGTAAGCTGAAGTCGCTGGAAGTGAGCCAGAGATGAAGCAGGTTCAGGAGTTCAGGAACTGGAGTGGTAGCCTGTGAGAGGGAGACAAAGAAGGCAGAAAGTAGAGAGTGGAGTGTCCATCGCGTTTTGACACCCCTAGTCCCTATGGCGACAATGCTAACTTGATGAGATTCAAGTCGAAATGGGAGTTTTCCTAGCCCCCGAGCTGAGAGCCGCTAGCTTTATGGCCAATGATGGTGTTGCTAAAAAACAAATGACTATAATTAATTTCATACCATACTGCTTACAGTTAAAAGTGTTTTCAGTGTTTATTAACTATATTTATTTTAATTTACGTTTGAAATAATAGTCCCTTGTTTTTGTTTAGTTTGTGAAAGATCCTGCTTTCCATCTCTTTGCTGTTTGAAAACGGTCGTTGCTATTTTTAGCACACGTAATCATAGCGTATTTCTGGGAGTGTAAAGTATCAGGCAAAAGCATGTTTTGTTTACAGTAACAAAGGAGCGATGATTTGTGACCACAACAGGTGTTATTTTTTTGACTTATCGTCAACGTGAAAAAATGTAAGGAAAGAGAGAGAAAGAAAGAAAGAAAGAAATAAAGAAAGAAAGAAAGAAAGAGAGAATCTGTAAAGAAGAGGACGAACAAACATTTAAAAGAGAGAGAGAATGTTTATTGGTTAGCATGAAGACACGTGCGCATAAAAAAATGTAAAAAGAGAGAGAATCTATATTTAAAGAAAGAGGAGATGCACAGGCAGCACGTGTAAAGCTATGAAGAAGAAGAAGAAGAAGAAGAAGAAGAAAAAGAAGAAGAAGAAGAAGAAGAAGAAGAAGAAGAAGATTGATAAAAAGAGCCACTTAGAAAATGACAAGAGTTAGGCAGACGACAGACTGAGGAAGAAAATGGCGAGTTCCACTGTGTCTCCAAGTGAGAGACATGAATAATATAGAAAATAGAAGAAAAGGAGGAATAAAGCAGAAGAGAGAATAAGAAATAAACAAAAGTATTTTTCAGCCAGCGAAAATAATGTAACTGGACAAATAGCTAATTTCTAATATATCCCAATACAGCAGCAAACGGGAAGAATATGAATGAAGGGGCGAAAATTTATTGATACAAATTTTGCTGTGAAGTTGGATAACAAATATGAAATAAATTGCGAAGAAAATTAATCGAATAGAAGAAGGCATAACTGATACAGAAAAAAAAACGAACAGTTAAAATCCCACATACATAAAAGAAAAGGAACTATAAGTTTACCCCTCGTTTTCTCTCTCTCCTTCTCTCTTACGAACTGTTATTCTTGTTTTGTGCTTTTTGGGGGTCATCGCTGCATCTTCTCTCTCAGTATACTTAAATACTGATGAATTAATGTTTGCTTTTCCGTTTTCCTTTTCACTGTGTTTTTGTCTGTCTACTGCACAATTCATGGGTCTGGAAGAGTTATCACCCTTCCTTTGTGTTCGCCTTATATACCGAACCCCAAGCAACTTTTTTTTTCTTTTCTTTCTTTTTTTATAAAATGTTACAGTTTCGTAACAATACAGATAATAATTATTAGTAACTCACTAGGAGTTTTCACACAGGTCAACATCAAAGATTTTTCTTTGAGAACAACTTGTGGTATTCCCAGGAGTCTGAGTATCCCCAGCATACCAGTACTCTTCACACCTTTTTCAGTAAACTTTGCAAATTTATTTGCATTATCGCAATAGTTATTTACCACTGATTTCTTATTGGTCATGACTATTGGTCTTCACTAGAATTTAGGTGTCAATAAACTTCCCAAGGTCCCAGTCCTCTTCACACTCATCCAGTAGAGGTCTGGTTAATGCTTTCTCTCCTCTGTCTTTCCAATTTGCTGGATCCTCCTATGGTATCAGTTGATGTTGTCACTTTTTGAGGAAGTGGGGTAACTTACAGTTATACAATTTCAATTTTCTTGTTTCCATGTAACATGTTCTGTAGCAGTTTCTATATGTCCGTTTAGTGCCGATGGCTCATATATATTAGTTTGACATTGAATGATAATCATGTTTTTTTACAAGGACTACAAAGCTAGAAAATTTCACAAAGTTAGAATATATTGTGATGTCATAAGACTTTATCTTTCTTCCATTCCAACATCACAAAGCAGTGAGTATTTGGCAGCGTGGCATTGTGTATGTGTGCGTTGGTTTTTGTTGAAGTTGGAGTTAATGAACTTAGTGGCCTTCTTCTATACATTTAGTTATGTCCCTTGTCTCGAGTAGATATTTAATATGGCGTCTGGCCAACAGTAGCACGTGTTTATCCTATGTCGTGGGATGTACTCAGTGAACTAACATTGGTATTCTTTCGTGTGACAGATGTTATATCTGTTCAATTTATGTTGAAAGAAACATGGCGTCATTTATGAAACAGCCACCTATTTTGTAGTGTGAAGAAATGTACACCGAGTGGAAACAGGACATACATATATGGTCTATTTTCATGGATTTACCTAAGAAAAAACACGGCCCAGCAGTATTTTTGTCATTGCCACAAATCATACAAGAATGCATTTGACATCACAGACATTGGCCGAACTGATGTATTAAAAATAATTACGGACAAGTTGGACAATATATATTTAAGAGGAAATTGAAACTGTAAATTTCAATCAGAACAGAAGTAAAAGGGGACAAAAATTCTATCTAAGAAAGAAGACAAATCTAACGAACAGACGAGGTAGGACAATGCGTTGTTTCAAATGTGGTTCTTTTGCAAGGCTGTACTGGTTTTAGTCCTAGAAATATTAACACTGTTGTAGATTCAAACACGTTTTATTAATTAATTCTGAGTCCTGTTATCGAACATTGATAAATGATTCTAATATAAAAATGTCCAATCTTGTAAAAGAGACACTGGGTATGGCAGAGATGGAACCCTGGTTGCTGAGGTCAACTACAGGATACAGCATGCCACTAAAGCTTTTGGTAGCCTAGAGAGGCGAGTATGGTCTGACAGAGGTATAGCCCATCATACAAAGCTTAGTGTCTATCAATCTTGTATTTTACCATCCTTACTCTTCTGAAGTTTGAACAACTGGTAAACACATAAATGTCATGGAGAGAGTACAGCAGACATTTCTGGGCATCATATGGAACTCTTTTACACCTGATACGGATGTCCTTATGTGACCTGACATAGCATACATCGAAAAATTGATTATACGTCATTAGATGATGTGGGCTGGACATTTGACAAGGATGAATGAGGAGGGATTACTCAAACGCATGTTTTATGGCGAAATTATACAAGGAAAGCGTCCACAACACAAACCAAAGAAATGCTTTAAGGACAACATCAAGAGTAATTTAAAAGCTCTCAGTATTTTTGCGTGTCTAGCTGGGAGAGTGCTTCCTGTGATTATGAAAAGTGGCGCTCAATGATTTATCACAGTTGTGATAGCTTTGAGAAGAAAAAATATGACTATGCAAAAATTAAGCATGATATGAGGAAGAAAAATCTGTCGGAACTGTCAGAAGTATTTGTGTTGAACCAAGTTTGTGATTTATGATGTAAAATGACTTTATCTGGAGCCAATGTAGCTAATGTCATTAGAGATCACATGGAATAAGTCTTTCTTAGACAGAGAAAATACTGTGGAGCATAGATGTTCTATTTGCTCTATGGTCTGTAAATCAAGTGGAGGTCTGAAACATCATATGAATCTCCACAGTAAAGCAGTACCAGTTGGCGTCTCTCATCTCAGCATAAGTGTGATTTCTACAACAAACTATGTAAGAGCATAGTTAGACTAAAGTGTCACCTTCGTTTCCACAGAAGATAGAAACTGCATCTTGATCACATCTCCACATGTATATACATATATGTGTATAAATGTATAAAAGTAAAATAAAACAAATAAAATAATATTTTATTTGTTTTATTTTACTTTTATTTTATAAAAAATAATTAAATAAAAATAAATTATAAGATAAAATAAAAAATGTTTTTAAAAAAGTACATGGAAATGGATAAATAATCTACAATAAAGAAAAGGAAATATGGTCTTCTTCTGTCAAGTAGTGACTATCCCCATATATATATATATATATATATATATATATATATATATATATATATATATATATATATATATATATATATATATATATATGATAGAGAGATAAAATGGCATTATCTAGCAAATGGTGAACCTAGTGTTATGGTCGAGCAATCTCCCTATTGCTAACTAGGAAAAAGTTCTAAACATAACACGAATGAATACGTTCATTGCTTTCCACTGCCTCCAACTATAATCCTCATGAACTTCAAAAGAAAATCATCTTCTCTTTGCCATATTGCACCCCTAGGTGAGGAAGCAGTTCACAGTTATGTCTAAAACTAGATTCTATAGATGCCCCTATCTGAACGAACTCTCCACGGCAGAATGATCAATCTAACTCTCCTCCTTCTCCGCAGGGGAGCTTCGAGAATTTTACTACTGAAAACCCAGCCAACCTTGAGAACTCTTCCAAAAATATTCTGCCCCTACATCATTTCAACCCATACTTCAGGATGATAAGTTGATGACAACCTTCAGAAGATTATGGATAACAAATCTTCGACACTCCTCTAGACTTTGACGAAAAACTCAGTACCTAGCGAAAATTACCAATTTTGAACTTTTCCTTCTTGTCCTTTCTTAATTTTCAATTTGAGCAGATAAACCTTTAGCAATCTGGTCTCTTAGAAGCTAACAGACCTCGACTTTCCTGAGCAGCAGAGAATATGGTGAATTAGTAGTAGAACTCTCCAGTCCTTTCCTTTGCAAAGTTACCATGCAGATAGACACTGTCAGTTATAAATACCCTATGCAGATTTGTTATCACTCGATCAGCAGATCCTAGTGGAGATAGAACTGAGGGTGAGCACAGTTCAGGGCATGTTGTTAGAAAAAGATCCATCAGCATCGAGTATCCAAGTGGGTTGGTTAACAATATGAGTTAGGTCATAAGCAAGGAAAATCATGACAAAATCTCCCTTCATCATCTGTTTTGTTTGAATGGACTAGTCATTCAACATTGTGAACATTGAAATCTCCACCAACATAAATGTTGGCTGAGGTATGAGCAGACAGGACATGATCAGTTTGCTTAGCAATATTCTCAAGGATAGCAACTCCATCATTGTAGGGACGGTAGAGAGCAGATATAAATTCAGTTTCGTGAGTGCTATGTAGGAATGTTTGGGGGTCTTTGGAGATGTCCCCACCACAGAGGAAGCTATCCCTAATGTGGTTACATATTCCATGTCCATGGCGATCTTGAGGATTGAGTTTGGATGTGAAGTTAGAATAGCCTTTGATGAAAAAATTGGCTAAGGAAGCAGTTGAATTAATGTCAGTTTCACATAAGATCAACAAGTCAGGTTTGGTCTCCTGGAAGGTTAAAACGAAGACCTTTTATGTTAAAGAAGACCTTATAGGTTTTAGACTATGCTAATTCAGAGCATGAAAAAAAGTGTGACTTTATTTATTTTTTTTTTTTAGCCAATTGCAAACAGCTTGCAACAAATTGACAATAAATAGAAATAAAAACGATTATTTTAGACTTTACTTTTGCATAAACAGTCAATCTAAAGTGATCATCCACTTCTGAACAATACCATCCTTACTCTTTCTTGATGAACAATACCATCCCTACTCTTTCTTTCAATACCATCCCTACTTTTTCTTTCTGAACAATACCATCCTTACTCTTTCTTTTAAAGGAGATGGAAACAATCCCCACCCCTTTTTTGTTGGCCATTTACATAATTTATTGTATATTAGTTTTAGATTTAAATCAAAACGATGCTTCATCCTCTTGGTCACCATAGACAGTTTCCAGTTAAAATGCATAAACAAGAAAAGCATAACGTGAACTTTCCTTTAATTTTTGACTTCATCTTTATCTCAGTATATTACAGCATATATATAGAATATAGCAGAGATGATATGAGGATGTGCTTGTATCATTTCTTTGTGTTTTTGATTTTCTTTATTTTGAATGAAAAACTATTTATTATTCTACTTGTTATATTGATCTAGGTAAATGAAAGATCGACCAATTCTCCAACTGGATAATTATAAAAACGAAAAGCAATCTCAACCTCAATAAAACAAGAACAATTATTTTATTAATTTAACCTTCATCGTTTCTTTGTATTAATGTGTAATAAAATGCAAGTATTAAATTTGTTTGTTTGTTTTTACCTTTTGAAATGTTCAAGTTTGTTTTTAATGTTATTAGATACTTCTTATAGTAGAAATAATTGTCACGAAATAATGATGGTGTTGCCAGTAAGAGAATCGAATATTATTGGATATTCCTGCGTGTGATTATCCTATTAGTATCAGTTTAGACTCTCCACACGTCCACTGGATCGAGTACCATTTTGTCTGAACTGATTGGACCATTTGTGATGAATAGATGAATATGTACAAAATAGAATATTTATGGCTCGATTCTGTGAAGTATCATCACTGGATGGGTTATATTAAAAATAATAAAAATGATACATCTTCATATAATCATCTTAATGTGATTATCAAAGGAATATTTACAACTTACTTTTGAACGAATTTTCAGTTTTACTTATGCAAAGTGTTTTAGTATTAAGGGTTTTCTTTACTAGATATTGTTCCTAAATATACTATAAACTTAGTGAGGGACTAGTTAGTGAGTGAAAATTATCAATGCATCTATAGCTAATATTTAAGAGAATAAAATTATTTTATTAAAGATTTTGTGTAAAGTTTTGATAACAGGAAATATAATTTTATAGGGTTCAGAAATGTGTGTCCTAATTTTAGTTTAACCATTTAGTTAAATGGTGGTGGTAATCCATATGATATTCCTACTTGATACAAAAAATGTAAATGTAAAAAAACATCTAACAAACAAACAAACAAACAAACAAACAAAAAACATATGCTTAAAAATTTGTGAGGTGGGGCTTGGAACAAGGATAATGCATGAAAAGATGTCAATGGAGTTACTCCATCTTCTCAGCTATAATTTTTTTAATTTTCAAATTTTAAGTTTTTTTTTCAATTTACTTCATTTTTATTTTGACACCGATCTGAGGATACTGAAATATTTTTAGGGTGAAGCATGAAAACATTTTTGGGGCAAAGTCTCTTTTTGTCTTTCTGTCCGTCTGTTTGTCTCTTCTCCCCCTCTGTGTGTGTGTATATATATATATATATATATATATATATATATATATATATATATATATATATATATATATATATATTTATATTACAAAGGGAAGATTTATTTTTATATTCATGATTAAGAAAAAAATAGGGGCCAGGTGACCGGTTTCGCCCTTACTCTTCAAAAGCTGAATCTAGGGATTTTATTTATAATTAAAGAGGAAACAGATACGAGGGACACTATACATACTAAAATAAAACAACATTATGATGTATTAAAGGGGAGAGAAAAATGAGAGGGACAATACATATATATATATGTATGAATAAAGCAGTAGATGTATGTGTGTCTGTGTGTAAATATTTAACTCTTAAACTACTAGTCACATAATACTGAAATTAACAGTAACAGTACTAATCATACACCAAGGATGGTTTATCATACAGACATATATCGGCAAGTTGAAATGCAAAATGTTCATTTCAACTTGCTGATATATTTTGTCTTTTTTTCTGCGCATGCTCAAATTCAGTTCATTTCTTCAAGTCGTTTAATATTAAATTCTTCTTACCTATCTCACAATAGCTACATTGGTAGGCGACGCGGCTGGAGCACTAAATGTTTTGGTTTTTGATAGCACCCAAGTTTTTTTTTTTTGGAAATCACTACTATATGTTAGGTACATAATATAATATTCGATAAAGAATTGGATCTGTAATAATAAATACGAAATCTGCATGAACTAAAATATATTTAAGCGTATTTTATGACCTGGCAAGCTTGGACGCTCCACGTTTGTTCAAAAGTAGGTTGTATTATCAGAAATTTTACATCGATCATAACGCAGTTATGAGCGATGTAAAATGCTAGAATATCCTAGGAATTAATCAGGCTCAAACCTAAGAGACATTCCTTTTGCTTGCAAAAAAAAAAGTTTTTTTTTAAATGAATGTTAATAGTCTTGAAGATTTTTAGAGGAGAATTTGTATGAACATGACTCAAAATGGAAAATGAGTCAATGCTGAAATTCGTAGTGCATGATGGACTTTAAATAAATGGTCACCTATGGAAGTCCTTGGATGTTCGATTCTGACATTCATAACATCATGGTGACTCCCTTGAATGTGTTGGATGCACGATGCTTGAATTATATGGCCTTATGCCTTTCTTGACTGTGTTGGATTCACAATGCTTTAATAATATACCTTCCTTGGATATGTTAGATTCAGGATGCTCAAATAATAAGTCAAATCCCCTGTCTTCAATGGATAATCTTGTATTGCATTCTGCCCTTGTGAGGAGACACACACACCACAACAAATGTACACCTGTGGCCTGTCCTTACCTTTCAGAGATAAGATAGTTTCCGATTTCAAGTTGGCGTTTTAACTTCTTATGACAAAATGATTCATTTCATGTCTTATTGAGCCGATATTATCTTTTCCTGTTGAAGGTTGATTTCAAACTGATTTTTAATTCGTCAGTCTTTCACATATAGCATTCATCCCCTCAAAAAGGTTAATTTGATTGGATGATGGTTGAGATTTTAAAAATATTTTGAACTCATGCGCCGTAAGTCTAGATGATGGTGATGACACCTGATTGTTGGTGATTTGGTGACGCACGGAACAAGACCATCATATCCATTCAGAATTTAAGTGGTGTAAAGAACATTTTGCTTTCATTAAAACTCTACAATAAAATAAATCTTTAGTAATAACCAAACCGGATAAAAGTTCAGAGGTTGTTGTCAAACTGAGGTCTGTCGAAACTCATGATGCAATAGCTTCCTTAAGAACTAACTTCCAAAAATAATTGGTTCAGTAAAAAGTGGTGTACTCCTTTCTAATATAGCTAGTAGAATTTGCCCAAGGTTATATGGCCTACCTAAAACTCATAAAGTAACCTATTCACTTGTGTTCCTATTTTAGAAACAATTAATATCTGTGCTGATTTTTATATTGCAGCCAGTTATTGCCTCCTCCCATTCCTAAAAGTATATTTGTTGAGTTGTTGAAATTTGCCACTAGATCTGCTGAATTTAGTTTAAATGATGAAATCTATAAACAAATAGATAGGGTATCCATGGGCTCAGTCCTAGGACCAATAATGGCAAACATTTTTGTGGGTTTCTATGAGAAACAATTATTATCTGGATTTATAAAACTTTCGATGTGTTGGCGATATATTTTGCCTCTTTAATGATGAAATAGAGGCAAATCAATTCTCCTTACTTAACATAAATAAAATTAAGTTAAAATATTCTATTTTTTTTTTTTTTTACATGGAGTTCACCACTTATCAAGGCCCAATGGCCACTCAGGGATAAGGGTTATTGTGTGTACAGTAATCAAAGGGATAGTGTAGCAATAGTATTGGAGAATTTGTAAGGTGTCATTACTTGGGGGGGGGGACGGTTCATCAGGAATTTGTTTGTGTTGGACTTGAAGACATCCAGGTTGAAGTCGGGAGGGAAACAGGCAAGCGGAACAGAGTTCCACAGGCGTGTAGTTCTAAGAAAGAAGCTTTGTTCATGGTATCTGCGTTTTGATTTAGGCACAGATAGGGGGTGGGGAAAATTATTGATGGTGGTTTCAGCTAGTCGGGTGTTTTTTGAAAAAGATTGGCGAGGGGGGACCAGAGAATGGAGCTCAGACGAGCACCTGCCATGGAAATAACGATAGAACAATGACAGACTCGCTACGTTTCTTCTGTGGGAAAGAGGTTGCAGGGTAGAGAAAAGGGCATCCCCCACCAAACCACGGAGTCTATTTTGTCAAGGCAGGATAGGCTGTTTTTAGCAGCCCCCGCCCAGATGTGGCAGCAGTACTCCATCTTTGGACGTACTTGGCTCTTATATAGATAGAGAATTGCATCATTAGTGAGATATCTTCTGGAGCGGTAGAAGGATCCTACCATTTTCCCAGCGACCTTGGCCACAGACTTGATGTATGTGTTCCATTTAAGATCAGGTGTAAAGGTCAAACCCAGGAGCTTATCAAAGCCTGGGGCCTCCCTTAGACGAGAGACATCCATTTCAATTGATGCCAGATGGGGATCAGAGCGTTTATGATGTAGAGATAGGACCTTGGTCTTAGATGCATTAAAGGCAACCAGCCACCTCTTTCCCCACTGTACCACATGCTCAAGATCAGAGGAGAGTGAATCAGAGAGAACATCATCACCTTTGATGTGTTGCCATAGATGGTCATGTCATCAGCATAGATGTCAATGAAAGATTTTAGTATGTGTTTTGGGAGATCATTAATGTAGATCAGGAAGAGAGTTGGGCCCAGCATGGAGAAGCATGTAACTCTGTCTGTCTTGATGTAACAAAAACTGTATCGAATCACCTTATACCGTTAATCCACATTTACGAGGTTGTATACATGCTGGGATTCGTTTTGTCCTAAAAAACAAAAGGTTAATTTAATTTAGACCCTAACACATATGCCCTTATGATCTGTTATTAGTGTCTTTCTTAATGACCTTTTCCTAGGGCCATAACAATTGTTGACAAGGATTCGAGAACGCACGTTGAAAAGCCGAATTTAAAATACCTTATTGTTCCACAACAACTGGCGACAAGAACTAAAAATGTTGTATTTGTAGGATATGTGGGATGTGAGTCGGCATTCACCAATTTGTATTCAGAATCCGTCAATTTTAGAGATTAAGGTTGCAGGTGCAGAGATATCTATAAGTCGAAAGTGGTAGAATATTGCCGGGACCATTAAAGATAAATTTAATGAGATTTACAAAAGGGTTGTACTGAGTCACATCCACATCCATATAAATGTAAAAGGAGTGGACAACTTTGGAAAAATAATGACATTCGATAAAGAACTCGAGATTGCTGTACTGAGATAAAATAACAACATGTTTAAGCAAAAGCATTCCAAATTATTTCAACGTTAAGGGTTTTTGCAACAAATGTTCATTAGACATAATCTTTGTTAATAAGTGTCTCATAGAAAAGGCAAAAAGTTTATGATTACTGATTTTTATGAACAAAAGGCACACGTGGTTATTTTCTGGAGGGAAAAGAAAATGGTCATTAAAACATGTAAGCGTTTGCATGTGTGTATGTGTGTGTGTGTGTGTGTGTATGTGTGTGTGTGTGTATGTGTGTGTGTGTTTGTATGTGTGTATGTGTGTATGTGTCCATTGCATATGAAAACAGCAGTTTGAAATAACTTGCTGAAAAGAATTAATTCTCATTCGATGGTGATTTTTCATGCTGAGAATTTAGGTGCATGGCGCGTGCTTAACTTAACCAATGCATGATTTAACGTCACACAAGGATGGAACCCGGCAGCGATGTTGTTTACGCATAGAACTGCATCCTGGACTGATTTGATTTGCGTACACAATGTTCTAGAACTTGTTGCATCACTATTTGTTGCATCACTATGCGTGAAATGCAACATAGTTCCTTTATCGTTTGTGTGCGGATGGGCAAATTATGATGTTGTGTCTTTATGTGTTCTTCAAACATTGCTATGCAATCTCCCTGCTAAAGATTTGTTCTGGTCATATATACCAGTCGCTACATATTCAAAGGACCCACCTCAACAAGATCAACTTGTAACAAAGTATTCAAACGAGTAAAATAGTGTTCAAAAATACTAAAAACATATCATTCAGAGAGTCGGTACAATAAAACCCGAACAACTAAACGTTTTAAAGACCAGGAACTCTGAAAGTTGCACTGAACACTCACTTTGCTACACCAACTCTGAAAGTTGCATTGAACACTCACTTTGCTACACCAACTCTGAAAGTTGCACTGAACACTCACTTTGCTACACCAACTCTGAAAGTTGCACCAATTCCCTGCACTAAAATAAGATGCCTTCTCGTTTTTTGTTTTTCTTTTCTTTTTCCTTTGCTCAAAGAATAAATAAAATGTGATACAAAGAAATTGATTATAACTTTTTCTGCCAAGGAAAAAAAAGATGAACTTCGATTTAGAGAGAGAAGTGTGATTTTTTTCTCGTTCGACCTCAAATTCTACATGTTGATCGTTAAAAAAAGCTATAGGGAAAATCGTAAATTTCTTTTACAAGTCCAAAGCCATATTCATTTTTTTTCTTCTTTTTAAAATAAAAAATAAAAAACAATGAAAGTGTTATGGTACAAATGTGGAAATATCAAGTGTATTTGCAGCAAAAAAATGAAGAAAGATTACTGCAACAGTGCCCCAACGTCCCAAAAAAGAAAAATTACTGCAAAAAAAAACCGAAGAAAGATTACTGCAACATAAGAAAAAAAAACAAAAAAAAAACGAAAGATTACTTCAACACTCCCCCCCCCAAAACGATTACTGCAAAAACAACAAACAAAAAACAACGTAGTAATATTGCTGCAACAGCCCCCCCCCCTCCAAAAAAGAAGAAAAAAAAGATTACTGCAAAAACAGGGGAAAAAAATGAAGAAAGACTACTGCAACAGCAGCAAGCAAACAAACAAACAAACAAAAAAAGAAAACAAAGAAAAATTATTGCGACAACAGCACCCCCCCCTCAAAAAAAAACAAACAGAGAAAGATTTCTACAACAACAGCAAAAAAAAAAAAAAATGAAGATTACTGCCCATATCGCACAAAGACTTGCTTGACTTGTGACAAAATTAAATATAAAAGTTCCTATTGTAGTGCAAAGAACAAAATTAAAAGTTGGGTATGAAACACTAAAAAAAGTGAAAAAGATAAAAACGTATGTAAATACATGCTGGTGAAAATCTTGTTTATAATAAAAGAGGCGCAGTTTTTCCCCTTTGGACAAAAATACTGTAAGTTTATAACAACAGATTGCACATAAAAATTTATTATGTTTACACTATTAGCCATTACCTTATTTAACTATAGAACGCCATTACATACACATTATTCTGTAATATTAAAACATTACATTTATTCCATCTTCATCGTCATAGCCCACAGAGGAAGTAGCTCAAATTCTCCCCCCCTCTTCCATAAATCCTCTTACAACCCTATTCTACACCAAGTGCATTTATACTTTTTTCTACTTTCCTGGGTCTAAACCATCATTAACTGACCAGTAATTTCTTACACATTGCATACTCTTAACCCTTTACCACAACTCAAATAATGATTTCTCCCTCATACCATACTTTACAATCTCATTGGCTGACATCTACATATTCGGACATTCTGGATTCACCGAATCATCATTCAAAAAAGAATGCTACAGAGATTAACACAAACATGGCTTCCATGAGTAGAATCATTACATATTAAATATCCCAATTACAAACTTCGTTATCTCGAGAAAAAAAAATTGCTTTGCACTACATTTTAAATTATTTCCATCCTTATTACTAGGAAACAAATTACTTGGTTTATTGCTTATTTGTCGTATTGTTTTACCAAATGGAAATTGGAATTTTATATTTCCATTGCAGTTTATATTTATTTCATTTACAGTGACAAATAATTATTAATTATATTTTATTTTAGTAATAAAAATAATGAAGCAATAATTTGTTTTACTAAACGGTTATTAGGCATGCTTTAGAATAACATTTCGTCTCATTTTGTTTCCACATTGCCGATTCGATTTTTAAGTTTTCACATTTGTTTACATTATAACTGTTTCACAAACTATAAATGGCTAAAATTAAATCAGGCTATTATTTCGCATGCTAAGATGTAGTTAACATTTAATATAAAGATACCACAATAGTATTTCTAGGGATGCATGGGATATTTCGTTTCATTTGGTTTTCGAGTTTCTGATTTGGTTTATATGTTTGCATGTTTTTAGATGTTTAAGTGAAATTATAATTTAATGACATCCTCACATGTGTAATAATAGCGTGATGTAATTTTATCCATGTATAAACTATACATTTTATCCATGTATAAACTATACATTTTATCCATGTATAAACTATACATTTTATCCATGTATAAACTATACATTTTATCCATGTATAAACTATACATTTTATCCATGTATAAACTATAAATGGATAAAATTACATCATGCTATTATTACACATGTGAAGATGTCATTAAATTATAATTTCACTTAACCACGTTATTTAACAAATAAAAAAAAGGGTAAATATGAGGAGTTTTGCCACCTTCAACCAATCCTTTAAAGTTACGAATTTTATATTTTCTGGGATGCTGAAAACAAAAATCACGTTTGAAATTCTGGCAAACAAGTAGTTTGACATATATGAAGAAATGTTATTCCTAAAATGGTTTTTGGGGGTGCTGAAAATGAAAATAATGTTTAAAATTCCGGCAAATGAGTAGTTTCACAAATATTAAATCCCGTTAATTTAAAAAAAATAGTCGGGGATCACTTGTATATTATAATTTAACGTAAAATGAGTACCCACTTTATGGCCACCTTTTGTTTGAGGGTGGAGATCAGCATACAAGGAACACAATTTACCGTAAACCGAGCACCCAACTTTTTTGGGGGGCAGGGGGGGGGCTATCAGGCATTAATAATGTTTGACGTACACCAACTCCAAACAAAAAAAGTAGGCACTCATTTTATGTTAAATTGTGTTCATTCATTCTCCTCCCCCCTCCAAAAAAAAATGTGGCTATAAAGTGAGTGCTCATTTCACGTTAAGTTATTATAGAAAAATGATCCCCCACTTTTTAGAAACTAACATTTATTCATGTTAAGTTTTGAGACATTGTGTTGAACAAAGATGGATTCAATCAGTTCGCCATTTGCTACATCACGGACCGCATTTAATTCTTCGCCGCCATCTTGGTTACTGATCTGAACTACGCCGCCATCTTGGTTACTGATCTGAACTACGCCGCCATCTTTGTTCAACATAATATCTCAGAACGTAAGAGGTTAACTATGCGACAGACCGCATTTGATTCTTGGTCGCCATCTTGGTTACTGATCTGAACTACGCCGCCATCTTTGTTCAACACAATGTCTCAAAAGTTAACAGGTTATGCGCCCAGCCACCATCTTTTCTTTGATGGATCGGAATCTAAATTCGAATTGTGGCAGGTAAAATTTTCCAAAAAAATCACAGCTTCTGGCAGTGAAACTTTTAAAGCAAGATTTGTAGCAAAACGTTTCTCACAAATTCCTGGAGTGGAATATTGTGCAACATTTTCACCAACGACAAATTTAACGACAATTAGAATTTTATTACAACTTGCCACTCAATACAATTTAAAAATACATCAAATGGATGTAAAAAATGCTTATTTAAATGCTCCGATTGACTGTGAAATCTACATTTACCCTCCAGAGGGATTTAAAATGAAAAATAAAAATTGGGTGTGGAAATTAAATAAATCGTTATATGGACTAAAACAAAGTGCACACAATTGGAATTTAACACTCCATAATTATTTAATAGAACAGGAATTCAAACAATGTCCCATAGACGCGTGCATGTATACCAAAAATGTAGGTAATAAATTGTTGAGTTTGTTTTTTTGAGTTGACGATATATTACTCGCCTCAAAATGTGACAACACTTTAAGAGATGTTAAAAATGAATTAAATAAAAAAATTTAAAATGGCTGATCTTGGACGTCTGTCATGGTTCCTCGGTATAAAATTTACCTGTGAAAATGAAACTATAACTATGAACCAATCACGATACATTGAAAAAATTCTGCTCAAGTTCGGAATGCAAGATTGTAAGCCGCGTTCAACTCACGTCGAAATGGACATAAATAAAAATATAGGGACTGAAAAAAAATTCATAGATAACCGAATATACAGGGAAATGGTAGGAAGCCTCATCTACTTGATGACCGCCTGACATATGTTACACTGTAACAAAGCTATCTCAAAACTTTAAGATTTAAAAAATCCACATATCGTCTAAATTTAGAAGGCTTCTCGGATTCAGATTGTGCTAACTCTGAGGATAGAAAAAGTATAGCAGGGTATTGTTTTAGACTGTCAAAGACTGGACCTATGATCTCTTGGAAAACTTGTGAAGCAGAATATGTGGCTCTTACTCATTCCGCGCAGGAGGCAATTTTTCTGAACACCCTTCTAAAATCTATTTTAAAACCAGATCTAAGTAAAAAACCTATAGTAATTCATTGTGATAATCAGAGCAGTATCTTATTAGCAAATAATTCTATGATTCATCAAAGGTCGAAGCATATTGATATCAGATATCATTTTATAAGGGATGAAATAAGAAAAAAATCTATTACTCTTATTCATGTGACGTCTGAAAATAATATAGCCGACATTTTCACTAAACCTATAAAAAGAATAAAATTAAGACATTTTATAACCAAACTTTTTGGAATCTAATTATGAATAAATCTCTTTTCAGAAACCCAAAAGGAGAAGCATGGACAATTAAAATCACACCCAAAAATAAAGTAATTGTAAATTGTCCCGGGCACGACATTAAACTGCGACCATTTCTACCTTACTAACCAAATTAACCAATTAATACCTAACATAACGTTTCCAGTTTTTGTTACAAAAAAAAAAAAAAGCCACTTGTTTAAACCCTTTTGTAAACTTCCTTTCTTGAAAACTACTAGTATACCAGATTTTTATATGTTTTTTTTTTCGTCTTCAGCATCCCTGAAAATCTTTAAAAGTGGTAATTTTAAAGGATTTTTCGAGGGTGGAAAGATTCTTCATATTTACCAAAAAAAGAAATAATGCCACATGAAGTTTTACACTGAGTAAATGTGCTACATTTTATAATTCATAATTAAAAGCATTGAACAAGACAAAGTACAATTTTGGGTAATTATTTTTACATTGGGGGGGGGGAGTCTTTTGTAAATATTCTTCCACCTTATGATTTAATTTAAAAAAATAGCGTGAAAGTTGAATTTAACCTGAAAACACTAATTACAAATAGCGCAGTAACAAAAATGAATAAGCACCAAATGTTAAAGTAGATATTGATTTCGGATGCATGCGATGGCAGAGCACAATACCATATGCGACCATATGCCAGCATAACTTGGTGCTTATGAATTTTTTGGTACTACGCAATTTTGAAATAGTTTTTTCAGATTAAATTCATGTTTTACGATAATCTTTTTTCTTACATTGTAAAGCTGAAGCACATATTAGTTACTAAACATCCTCCCCACGTAAAGAATGACTTTCAGAATAATAACATTATTATTTCAGCTTTTCGTATGATTACATTTTCAATAATAACGTGATTAAATTTAACCTATTCAAAGTTTAAGAAGCAGATTCACAATTGTTTGTTATTTAAATAAACCGTTCTGTTTATATTTTTTACTTTTCTAGCTTAATTAAAACGGTCACTTTCTTAAATAGCGTTTATATTTATATTTGGTAGTGTACAAGAATTTAGTTTCCTTTAAAAGGCACAGAATTCGATAGTATTTTGTCACCATGACTCCAGTCTTGCTGACTAAAATACCTTGCCCTGAACTTTACCCTGAACTATAACCTGAAAAATATCCTGAACTTTCCAGCAAATTTTGTGACAACCCCACCCCCAGAAGCCATTTTTTAACATGAGGAGGTTGGGGGTTAGCAAACGACAAAAACAACAACAGCCATATTTTAAATTTTTATGAGGGGGGAATGGATGCTACTACTGGGCAAAGTCAGTTAACGGTTTCTGCTAGTATTAAATAAAAATGTGAAGTTTCAGTGAGATTCAGGATCAAACTTATCTATCATAAATTTGCATACATGGAAAAGATTAAATAAACCTACTATGCAAGATTTGCAAAACAGCCAGAACGGTGACTAGATCAAAAATAAATTTTGAAGATGAATTAATCACTAATGTTACATTTAATGGTACAATAAAGAAATTTAAAATGTTCATGTTAAAAAATACAAGAAATCTTTTGAGGATAGATTGGATTCAACAATTCAATTTGTGGGATTTGCCTATAAATACTTTTTGTCAAAAAGTGGAAACTCTAACAACAGAGGAGGAAAATCTTAAGTCAGAATTTAAAGAAAGTTTACCTGGAGTTTTCTCGGCTGGTCTGGAAAAATACACAAAAATATCAGCTAGATTCGAACTTAAAGATAATATGCAACCAGTATTCAGGCAAAAAAAAAAAAAAAAAATGTACCATTCACCTTATTGAAGAAAATTAAGGAGGAGCATGAAAGATTTGTAAAAACCGGCATCAGATCGGAAGTTGAATTCAGTCAATGAGCAGCCCCTACCATCTATGTCAAAAGAAAACCAAGAGGACCTACACAACAGCAGAAACAGACAGACTCGTGCTCCAGGAATTCTGTTAAAGTATCTTCACAGTCGAATGCATGGGTGTGATAAAAATTTTCAAAATAGATTCACCCTACTAAAATTGAGTTTCATTAAAATCCAACTCAAACTAGAATACTGTCAGTCAATTTGGAAGCACAACATCATAAAGTATTCAAAACAGAGACAGGAAAAGACCCTAGCAAAAAAGTTCTGTCCTGAGAGAATCCCACAAACATTATTACAATCAGTGTGAACAACGCTAAAAGAATCCAGAACAACAGATCCACAAATATGAAACCTTAAATTGGGCCACAATATTTAAACTTCAGTTCAGACATTTTTGCACAAGGCACGGAGTTTCCTTAAATGATCGTTTTACATCTTTTGATGGATCAAGCAGTTCTGCTATTGTAAACAGTGGAGAGTGGAGAATGTAAATTTTTTTTTTTTTCTGATTATCCCCCCCCCCCCGAAGGCATTTTTGAATTACTGAAAGATATACATCTGCTTTTAAATAGTGGACTTTATACAGAAATGTTCAATCTTATTATTTTTTTTATACTGAGCTGCATTCTTTCCTGGTCTTTGTGTTTAAAACTCAAGTTCATCACATAATAAAAATTTATCTCAAGCCAAAACAAGAAAGGATCATCCTATCAATCGCTACTTTTAAAAACAGCTGCATAAATAAAAAGCACATTAGTTGCATTGTGTTATTCAATTCACAACATTAAAAAATGCCAATCGCTCACACAACGTGAAATTACATGCGAAGCAGAAAACGACACTTACTTAATTCTACAAAACAGAAAACAACAAATAAAGATCAGCACATACAGGACAGTTTTTTTATGTGCAATAACGTCCTACTATAAAGGGAGAGTGTTGTCATATCAAAAGCATTACAAAAAAGGAGAAGGTATTAGTAGCTGTTGCAGAGTAAAGGCTTGGAAGGGGAGTGTTATGAGAACTTATTCATTCATAATGGACTATTCTGATCATTATAAAACTCCAAGAGTTAATACACTCAAAGGAAATATGGCGACCTAACGTAAGACTACAGAGTGGCTAACTCAACAATTGGTAAATACCAACAACCTTTATATTCACTTTCTTGCACACTATATTCATTCTGGCTGTTGTTCTCGTCTTTCTTTATGACCCTTTTTTAGGGCCACAATACCTCTCACCATAATAATAATAACATAATTTCCTAATTTAAATATTCTTCCATAGTTGACGATATTTTTTTCCATGCATATCGCTCAAGACCAGTGGCGTATCTAGGGTATGGCAGGCATGGCCCGTGCCATGGGCACCACTCTGACATGGGCGCAAAAATTGCTTGACAAAAATTAAAATTAGTAGTTAGGTATATCTAAGGTATAAATTATTAAGAAGGGGCGCACATTCAAACTTTGCCATGGGCGCCATTTTACATAGGTACGCCACTGCTCAAGACAAGGCACAAAGCAACTTGATGTAAGGAGCTAACAAGCTAGCTTAGAATTAGTTTGAAAAGACCAAGCAGGTAGAAGAAAAGCAGTGGGCAGGAAGAGAGTTCTATAACCTTGCAATCCTTGGAAAGAAATTACTGGAATAGGAAGCTGTATTACAATGAGGTATTAAAACAACGAATTGATGAAGACCACTAGACCAACGAGTCAAATGAACTGGAACAAAGGAGGCAGAGAATAGATCAGAAAATTCTAAGGAACACATGTCATAATAGTATTTGTAGAAAAGACTGAGACTAGCAACATCACGTCTATGAGAGAAAGGTTGCAGTGAAGAAGAAAGTGTGGGGCCAATCAAATTACAGATACAATTTATCAAGAACCTTCAAATGGGACACAGATTCACCAGCCCAAACATGACTACAGTACTCCATATATGGTCTGATAATAGATTTGTAGAGATAGAGAATAGCCGTGGGTGTGAGAAAGTGTTTAGAACGATAGAGAGAATCAATTTTGCAAGAAGAAGAAAGAGCAATAGATTTAATATATTATATGAACTCCAAGAAAGATTTTGTGGGAAAGAAAGACTAAGAGGTTTTAGAGTCGATTTCTCAATGAGAGCAGAGAAAGTAAAACGACAAGAAAATTCATGACTCCAGCTAAACTTTTACCACCCCATCCTCATGGTACTCTCACACTTCGTTCCATATATGGACTCTCTGAAACTCAGCTAGAGATAGATGCTGAGCCAGCAAAAAAAAAAAAAAAGCATCTCTCTCTTCCATCAGCAAAAAAGGAAAAAACTAGCAAGCTCCTGTTCCTGCCCAAGGAGAGGATAGGTCTAAATGAACTTAAATGTGTGATAAAGATGACACATAAAGTAAATGGAAAGCTTTACTCATATAAAAGGGAAGGCGGTAGAGAATCACCAAAACTTCCAGGAGGCTGATAACATTTGTCCACCGTAATAAGGTGAATAGAAGTAAGGCTATGTACACGATGATTTCAGTGGCAAAGGAGGTAATTCTGAAGCATGAGTTAGTAGACGAGGAGCACCCATCATTCACTAAATTAGCTGTGAAATATGAATGAAGGGTCCAATTTCATGTTCATCCGTCTTTTTTCAGACCACCTTCTCCCTGAATGTAATAGGCCTAATGAGAAGTGGACAGATTAGATCCGAATTGCTGAAGGGCAGTCTTGGACAAGCATTTGACGCCCTTACTCTTGAGGACTTCAGTCCTGTGTGTAAGATCAGTAATCATGAGTAAGATCAGTAATCATGGCTTTTAACTTGGCTAGTTTTAATATGTGCTGGGACATGAGATTCTGAAGCAAAGCTGCTCACATACTGAAGAATCTGGTGGCCCTTAATGTATATATTGATGTGCTACAGGAAACCCACTTCTAATATTAAGGGGATTGCTGTGTGTTGATGGTCAATTTTAACATTTCTTTCAGTACATGGCAATGCCTACTGTTGTGGTGTCTCCTTGCTAGTGAGTCACACACTGTCTGTGACAGTGTGTTTTGTCCATACGGATGTGATGGGCCAGCTGGCCGTGGTCGATGTTACCATTAGAAATAGCAAGTTTTGGATTTTTGCAGTTTATGCACCATCATTGTTGAAAGGGTTTCCTTTTTTTGGTGGTTAGAGGTGTTTCTCATGAGTTCGGAGCAGGTAGTGTTAATGGAGGACGAGAATGCTATCCTAGACCCCAAGAAACATGAGGTTGGTGAGTACAGAGGGTTCTGTCTGACCTGATAGCCTCATTTGCTTTGGTCAACAGATTCTGTCTGGATCACCCAGGGAGGGAGATGTGGACGTGGAATACTAGTTTGCCCGTCTGCTCAAGTACTTAGTTAGAAAGGGCAACATAGATTTTCTCTTGTCCCACATTCACTCGGTTAGGTCATTTGGACCATAAAATGGTAATGGCCCAATTAAATTTAAGCAATAGGACTAGGTTAGCTAGATACTTAAACTTCCTTACTAGAGATTCAGTAGTGGGGGTTAGGGTTAGGGAGTAGGTGGTAGATAAACACTAAGGCTTAGATTAGAAGCTTTTGTGAATAATACAATCAGCATGGCGGAGAGGATTTCAATCGTTATAGGCCCATAACTGTTAAATACATAGTTAAAGATTTTGGCATAAGTTCTTGCTGGTTCTTATCAGCTATTTGATTGAGTTTGAATAAAAGTATGTTATGAAGAGAAGATCAATTCAACTTGCACTTAGTTCGCACGATCATAGAGGAAATAGAAGATGACACTGAAGCCGTGCTGATCAATTTAGATAAGTTCAAAGCTTTCATGGTTTCCTGAGATCTGTTCTAGAGGTTGTCGGTTTTGGTCTGGATTTCCACAAGTGAATCTCTATTCTGTATTATCTACTGATGGTATCGGTGCAAGTAAATGGTAGGCTTTCAAAGTTGTTTGTGGTTTCTCAGTTGGTACGTCAGGGTTGTCTGCTATCACTTCTGTTTTATGTCATGGCATTGAAGCCTTTCCTCGGCAAGTTAAGGGGCGAGGCAATCAAACAAGTAGATTTGTTTTTCCTAGCAGAATGTGAGTGAGAGTTTCCACATTCGCAGATGATAAAACTGTCTGTGTGTCGAGCTATATTGACATTAAAGTGGTGACTAAGGCACTCAGTATAAAGAAGTCACAGAGGCTGTAGCAAGTTTATTGGCCTTTGGTTGGGAGCCTAGAGTAGAGAGGCCACATGACTTCAGCTGGACCAATGGCTCAGTTCAAATTCTTAAACTTTGGTTCAGACTGGGTCTTCAACTTGAAGAGAATTGGTTGGAAGTACAATTGAATCTTATGTTGGATTTGAAGGAAATTGTCCTTGAAGTACTCAAGAACTGAAGCATGCACCATCTAGGTCTTTCTGCTCATCCTTTACCGACTGTTTGTATTGCCTCTGTCTGTAGGTTTTCATATGCCTGCTCCTCTCACTTCTCTGTAAGAGATGAGATGAAAACCATACATCCTGTACCAGAATTATTATTAAGGAACAGTCGCCTGTTCTTGTAAGTGAGTAAATATGAGATAGGATAGCCGAGAATTCGAACCTGGGAAGCTAGATTTGGAATTGAGAATTCCGATCATAAGTTAAAATAAATAATACAGAATGTTATTGGAAAGGAATGCGTTGTTAGTAATGTTATTGAAAAAAGGAATGTGATGATGCAATTTTATTTTTGTTAATGAAATGAAATTAAAATTGAGGTTATCTAAATCCGAACAATAGAAAATGTAAAACATTTTTGTAAAATGGCTTAATCGAAAATTAGGTTAGAGAAATTGGTCTTTGTAAACATGTGAGGAACAATGCATGTTTAGACATGGAGGCATGTCAGGCCACGGGATCGATATGCACGTTGTTGGTCATGCAATGACGACATGAGTTCTCAATATAATTAGAGCTTGGCAGAGAAAAAAAAAGTCAGTAAGTCAGGGGAGAAGAGAGAAGTCAGAGGTCGGACAGAGTCGGCCAGACAAAGCTGACATCCGCCTTGGAAGCGAAGGTAGAAGTTGAAATAATGTAGAGATTTTGAATTCCTTGATGCGAAGCCATTGACCGGTCGAATAGAATAAACGAACACCATATTTTTGTAACTGTCGTCTTCATGCTATGTCATTCAACAAGAATTTGTATTATTATAACGAGACCGATACTGCATCAACCACACCGGGTGTCCTTAATCTCATCAGATTCCATCAGTTATGACAGGTGTTCTTTCGATCGTACATTGTCCCGTCACAAGTTGGCCTGTTAATTGTCTTCACCCACTGTGTTTTAATCGTTGGGCGCTTTTCCTCTCAATCGAATCGTCTTCTACCCTGTGTAGATAGTCTCCGGGTACATCAATTACTCCGCTGGTCCTTGTGGCTTGCTGCAAAATAAATAGTCCTCACCACAAACAAACAGAACTCCGGTTTATAACAATAACAAACTATTTATTAATTTCATTACTTCATAACAGCTACTGTCTAAATTGAGGTGACTGACTATAGCAGTGAAACAATGTAAGACCAGACCAGTAAGGTCACAGATTTCCCATTAACACAGGCTAGTTAACATCATAACATCAGGCCCTGAGGGCTCCCAAATCGGGAGCGCTTGACCAGCCCAGCCGTTCAGTTTGCTGGCTACGACTCTACTCTGTTTAGAATTCCTTTTTCTAAATCCAACCCCTTTTCCCCACCTATCCTTCAGAGAGTGGTTACAAACACCCTTTCTTTCTTCCTCTTAGAGTTTACCCTTCATCTTGTCCACTCAACACCTCTCTCTCTCCCTTTCCTGGGAGGGGGGTGGTTGTTCATACTGATATCTATTGGAAGTCCCCAAGGGTTTGTCTTTGTCCAGCACTGTGTATGTGGCCATTTATCATCTAATGTCATTTCTAATACGACCATCTCTTTTGACATATCGTAGATAATTCCAAATCTGTCTCCCTTTTTAAGACAATATACCATCTGCTTTGCCTTTAACAGGCCCATAATGACATATCGGCGGTTGGTCCTATTTTCCCAGCTAAGGTTTTGCATTTCCCTGCACTCCTTCACCCCATTCCGTCCGGTCAAACACCCCCTCTCACCGCAATATGCACCTCGCTGCATGCATTCATGACACCAATAGTGTCATATTATAAGACTTGTGTTCCACTCATCTGTATTATAAGAACTTTGTGTATAAACTCATCTAAGAATGTGTCTCTATCATCTTAAGAATGTGCCTCCCTCTCAGTATCAAGAAATAATGAATGGTCCTTCATTATGATAAAAGACTGAGAATCATCATCTCAAAAATATATGTGTTAAAGAAAGATATATAAATTTATAGAAACACTCCCGGAACTGTCAAACTGTGTAAATGTCAATCTCAATCTCTCTGTCTATCTAATCCCTCTCTCAAAGTATAATACATCCCCTAGTAAATGTCTCTGTCTCTGTATTAAATATACCTATCTCTCACAAGTATGAAAACTTTAAAATGAACAGTCAACAACAAATATATAATATACGTCATCCCTTCTAATGTAACCCCTAGATAACATTATATGCAAATCGATATTTTAGTTCTAACTCTGATAGTTTTCAATGAAAATTTGTGAAATTTAGCATGTCATATGGCAACACTAACACAAGTGCAGATCTAAAATTTTAAGCTAATCTGCACAGTAATAAACAATTGGCAGCCATTTTGGTGATTGCATTTTTTTTCAGCATACCAACTTTATATGCAAACAAATGCTAAAATATGGTGAAGTGCTAAAAATCATTGAAACATTGATTATTCTAGGAATTTGTAAATTGAGAACAATAATAATAAAGAACAAACAACTTCAATATGGTTTCATAGTACAACCAATATCTTATATAATTGCCATTTTTATTGACAAGAGCAAAAAGCCTTTCGTCCATTGAAGATGTCAAATTCTCGATTTCATCTGATGAAATGTCTTTGGCAGCAGTCAGAATAGCATTCCAGAGGTCATCCTTGGAGTTGTACTGCCTTCCTCCGGAGTAAATATTTTGTTTCAAGATGCTCCACAGATTTTCAATGGGATTTAAATTTAAAGAACAGGCTGACCATCGCATTATTTTCCCATGTCTGGCAAAAAACTCTCTCCAAATATTCAGTGGCTATCCTTGCAGAATGAGATAGTACATTATCATGTGTGAATACCATCTTTTTCCGGAATGCCAAATTCTTCTTCTTGTGCCAGGGTTTCAAGTGTTCTTTAATGAAGTCAATGTAGAGTTTGGTGGTAATTTTCACTCCATCTGTGACTCTGAATGGTCCTACCAGCTCATTGCCAATGATTGCAGCCCAGAACATCACACCACCACCTCCTTGTTGATGCCTGATCCTTTAGAGACATAGACCCTCATTATAGTACCATCCTCCCCTCCATCCATCTGGTCCATCAAGGGTCGCTCGACACTCATCGGTGAACAAAACAGTTTGAAAATTCACCTTCACCTATGATCTCTTGCTCACTCCATCCTCTTTTTTTGTGGATATTCTTCACTTGAGGGCAGACCTCTAGCTTTCCAAATTTTGCAATCGTCCTCAGGATACGGCAACGAGTTGATTTCGGCACATCAGGAACGCCAGCTTTTTCAAAAACTTATTTGCTAGTTTCAAGTGGGTTATGGCGAACTTCTCTCTTGATCTTGCTCATTGTTCGACGTGACAGATATGATTTCTTATGAATTTTCCCTTTGTCAGAATGTCCATTGCAAAGTTGAGGGTTAGTACAATATTTTTTGATTATACAATGATCACGGTGTAATTCTTTGGCCATTTATAAGGTGGAAATCTTATTATGGCGCCTTTGAACAATTTTAGACTTCTCAGCTTGACTTAAAGCACATTTACATCCCATCTTGCATATAAAGTTGGCATACTGAAAAAAACTGCAAGTCACCAAATGGCTGCCATTTGCTTGCTATTGCGCAGATCAGCTTAAAATTTTATATCTGCACATGCATTAGTGTTGCCGTATAATGTGCAAAGTTTCACAAATTTTCATTGAAAACTATCGGAGTTATGTTATATCCGCATATCCCTCCATATTTACATGAATAAACCAGAAAAGCAGCAGCAGCTGTGACAGCGACAATAATGGCGACGCTAAGAAAAATCCGTTTGTCACAATGCAAATGAACTCACTAGATATACACCGCAACTTTGTAGCCCATAAAACTGCTAGATAAGGCCAAACAACAAAAGAAAAACCAAAATACAAAACACAAACATCACAGTAAACGCAACTCAGGCAGCATATAAATGCAAATAACTATTCCACGAAACACTGCAATAATACAACACCGACTAGGTTACATTCACAAATTCCTCAGCTTTAAATCGATATAACACATACATATACCAAACAGACGATACCCTACAACGCTTTAAACTACATAAAATAAACAAATTTAAAAAGCAAATCTCAAGCCAATAATCATAACTCTTTTTGCCTTCACCTACGTCTGCGTCATGACTATAAAAACGCCTGAGCAATAAACAGAGTCAACTAGTAAACCCACTTTCGTGCACATCATCCTGATGAACTTTGAATACTTTGTTTGTTTTGCCATCTCATTAAGTTTGTTTTTATAAATAAACGATTTCAAAATCAATCATTTAAATTTTAGATCTATATTGTTTGTCTGGTTCCTTCTTGCCACAATACGCTTATTCCTAATATAACACAGGTGTCAGAAGTGTGTTGCATGGGAGGACCAAGACTTAGGCAATTTACCTATCAAAAATCAATATTTATCCAACTACAGCTTCCCAAACGGACTCTTAGCACCTGGCAAATCCTGTAAATAAAGTCGATAAATCAACCACACCATTGCCGTACTGTGAACTTCACTTCATCAAAAACCAGTACCCATCGCCGTCGCCGTACTGTGAACCACGCCCCATCTGCAACCATTACCCACCACATCCGCCGTCAACATACGGTGAACCTCACCCATACAATCCAGTACCCACCGCCTTCGCCATACTGTGAACCTTGCCCCATCAGCAACCAGTACCCACCGCCGTCGCCATACTTTGAACCACGCCCATCAGCAACCAGTACCCACCGCCGTCGCTGTACTATGAACCTCGCACATCAGCAACCAGTACCCACTGCCGTCACTGTACTGTAACCACGCCCCATCTGAAACCAGTACCCACCGCCGCCGCCGTCGCCATACTATGAACCTCGCCCATCAGCAACCAGTACCCACCGCCGTCGCTGTACTGTGAACCACGTACATCAGCAATCAGCCTGAGGAACAAACAAAGTTGCCCAGAGTCACAGCAAGTCAACCAGCATGGGATAATTATCGGCTCCGTCGGATTCCTTCCCGACGTTAAACCCACTCTTGCGCGCATCATCCTTACGAACTTCGAACACTTTGTTTGTTTTGCTTTCTCGCTAAGTTTGTTTTTATAAATAAATGCTTGAGAAATCAATCATTTAAAATTTAAATCTATATTGTTTGTCTAGTTCCTTCTCGCCACCATACGCTTATTCATAATATAACAGTTAGAACAAAAATATCGATTTGCATATAATTCTGGCACGGGGTGTATGTCTGCAGACAGGTCTACACTCAACATCTGAAAAAGGGAGGCTTGTGATGCCCGATCTGAAATGTCACAGACATCCCAAGAGATTGGTCTTTCTGAATTTTACTTTAATTGAAGGCACTCTGTGAGTCCCTGCAGTTGAGAGCATTTTTCTCAACATCATAACCTATCACTCAGTTGAAAGTTGCCATAGACTAAGAGGGGAGTCGCTCTTCTTTATCGGATGCACTTAAAGCATTGCCAGTGTAAAGTGCATTTAAAGGTGTTAAAATCCCCTGTCTTGAATTTGCATGCCATACACACGTACCTTAACCCTTGTCATGGAAAATTACTATACTGAATGAGAATTTAGTTCTCCTTTTTTAAACAAAATGGAAAGCCCCCCCTCACAAAAAAAAACACACCCTACATAAAAAATATAATCTCTCGACTTTTCTTCAAATCTTTTCGTAATCTTTAAAATCAACAAATAAAACAAACACAGTTTGTGTATGTTTCTTTACAAATGACATTTGTGTTGGCAATCAACCGATGTGAATTGAAAAGTGTCTTTTTTGAGACACTCAACTTTCAGGGTCCTTATTCGATACTTCGTCCAAGTATCACGTTTAAGCATATTTTATGACCAATGAACGCCTAGTTGTCTGCTAGTATATATATAAAACTGACCTTGTCTGTCTGAGAAATGGTCTCTACCAAACTTAAGCATATTTTATGACCAGGCAATGCCAGGTGGTTTGTTAGTGCTATATAAAAAAAATTCTTATGATATATTGAATACGTTTGCTTCCAAATATTTTGTCTTTTAACATTAATTTCTTATTGTTTTCTTAACTGTGAAGTAATGAAAATGAAATTGAAATCATGGGATATATGTTTTTTGGAGGAACTTTATTTTGGTTTAGATAAATACATTTATAATAGGAACATTATAAATACATTCTATAGTTTACATATTTTAAAGTGACTTTATAAAATATTTGAAAATGTTATATTTAAATAATTTTTGATAAATTTGTAATTCCACTCTCCAAAAAGAAGATTCTTCTTTTTATAGGCAATTATCTGTTGGAAAAAGAACATTATTTCAGAATTTAGATTAGTTTTGGATCTAAATTTAGCATAAATTTATCACCCATTTCGAATGATCATCTATCCAAATAGCATTTTAGGAGTGCATAACCCAATTTCTTTTAGTTGAGATAAATTATATGTGTATTTTTTTTGGGGGGGGGGCATAACAAAATTCCTTTGACTCTACCACAAAAGTGCAAGTGGCAACAATCTCCCCAAATCTCTCCGTTAATTTTATCATTAACCTTCAGTCCCCCCCCCTCCAAAAAAGAATACTTTGCATCTAAGAACTAGAATGATTGGATATCATTCAAACGTTTTCTAGCCAGAAAGTAAAGAGATTATGTTATGTCAAACTTATATGCGAAACTGATCCCTGAATCTAAATTCTAAAATAATTGTTATTTTTAACCCAAGTTTTTCATTTCATTGTTGGGATGATAAATCGGAATTAGGAATCAGAAAAATTGGAGCTTTTTGGAATTGGAAAAATTATAGCCTTATTTCTGATTCTTAAACCGATTCTTTAAAATTTTTTCTTGACAATAAAAAATGAAAAAAAAAAAAAAATTAATTTATTTATTAGAAAATTATTTATTTACAGCATAAGGCTAAGGGCCAAAGGATCACAGGTTAGAAATCACATTCTGAAATTTAGTATAGTGTTGGCATTAATTTTCCCTGAAATAAAGTTCAATTCTCACAAGTAAGAATGCAACAACAACTCAGCAGAAAAGTTCTTATCAGAAATGTGACGACAATTTGGAAGAAGGGAAAACAACCAAGCAATTGATATTAAAGCAATTTTACTGGGTGAGTAAAATGAAATATAATGTAAAATGAAAACGGACTATTGTACAGAATGATGAAGATGATTAAAGATTTGCGAAACGTGGTTTGCTAGAACTTATCTGAGTTCGGATAACAAATGGTCTCATCCCACAATTCTGGCTCCTTTCGTGTGGACGGTTAACAGTTCTGCTTCGTTGTATAATGGAATTGAATGCTGAATTCTCACCGCCATCTTGGGATGTCCGGGAAGAAGACAATATTCAAAAGGTAACGTGAAACAGAAGTGGGGTGGTCTTTAGTGACTGCTGTCAAGGGCTTCACACCAGAAGTTCCAATCTCCAGCTGAGGTCGAAAAAGAGGACGAGACAAGATCTCCCAAGGTTTTTATAGTTTAATACACCTGCCCCCTAAGGGTGTGGGGGTAGGAGATCACTGCTAGCTAATCCACAGAGCATAAGAGGGACAAGCACCATTAGCAGGAGGAGCTACATAAATAAATTCCAATAACAGACCCCTAAAGTTTAATTTAATTTTTAGTGATAAATTATGGTAAACAAAGTAAATATTCTAGAGTTTACTTGCCTACCACCTTATTAAATACCTATTTGATAAACGTGTATATAAGTCTCTTAGAGAGTTTATCGTTAATATTATAAGATTTACAAAGTTGTACTTTTTGTTTGGCTAGTACTGACTGCTCTTACCTTGTTAATTGTCTGCTCTCCGAAATACTGTTTTATTGTACTTTATTCCAATTTTGACGCAGATTAAAAATACAGATGAAAATCTCACAAGTTTATCAAAATCTTGGATATAAGACTTAAAGGGAAACTATTTAGAAATTCAGATGAATAAAACTTTTGGAACCCAAACTGCTTCAAGAATACTTATTTGTAACATTTTAACTAATTTTCAAATTGGATACCGTACTTTGGGGTAATTACGCCAAATCCAGGGGTAATTGCGCCAACTAAAAAAAAAAAAAGTGCTCTTTATATGCGTTGTTGCTAAAAAGAGCACTTTTAGCTAGTTGGCTCAATTACCCCCCCCCCCAGACTTGGCGCAATTACCCCAAAGTAAAAAAGTAAAAAAAAAACACAAAATTTAAAAAAATGCCTACACAATATTTGAAGACCAAAGTTTTAAAAAATCATTTTCTTTAATAATTACTATCAAATAAATTTTTTGTGAAGAAAGTCAAAATCAAAATTGCAGGTAAAATTTTTAAAAAGGTCAAACTAAACTACTTAAAAAAAGAAAAAAAAAGAAAAAAAAAGGCTAATCTGGCAAGCCAGCGAAGGGAGATAACTCTATGAACTTCCTGTATTTTGTACACGCTGAAAATGAACTAATATGACCACGGTAATGTTTTGTTTTATACTCATGAAATTTTCTAATTTTGTAAGTGAAGATTGATTTAGATTATTAGTATTTTCTTGCTAATTTTCGAAATCTTATCTTTTTGTATACAATTTTACGATAAACATCTCAATTATGTTTAATTTTTAAAAATTCTCTGTAAAAATTTCGTAATTATTCCAAACTATCAAATAAAAAAAAAATAAAATGATGTTTTTAAATTTACATTTTCCTTTTTTTTTTTTTTTTTTTTTTTTGAGCTTAATTTTTTTGCTTTTCTCGATTTTTAACTTTTGGAAGTCTGTAAATATCCGAACATAAAAACATAAATAAAAATAATGGTAAATTTATACAAATACCGTGACAGCGAATTAGTAGAAAAAAATGTACCCTAACCCTAACCCTAACCCAGTTTTCAGATTCGTGTTCAGCACACCGAAACGTAACAGAATACTACGTAAAAGATTTTACTAATTCGCTGTCACGGTGTTTGTATAATAATACCAAAATAATGTATTACTATACACGTAGATTCGAAAAAGTTGTCAAAAAACAAATATATAACAAATGAATGTTGTCAAAGGTAAGTTCCTTTTCTACCCAACTGGATATGTTTTTAGTGTTTTTATTTAATGTAACATGTTTATTCAGCTCAAAAAACATACAGTGTTTACCGATTGGAAAGTTAGAAATGGCGCCCGACTCTCTCTTTGACACGGTAAGTTTGGGCAAACGAGTTAAAAAAAAAAAAAAAAAAACTAGACTAATTATCCAATCAATACGAAATTTTCAGCGATTATTAAGAGAAGACGAACTTTATAACAGTGTACTTATTTTTCATAAACGATATTTATATATATATATATACTTATATATATATTTTTTTGCTTACAACTCCACCCTTATTTTGAGGGAGTTCCAAATATGCTTAAAATGATCATCTGAAACTGAACAAAACATTGTCTTCTTGTAAGGGACAGGATTATAGATTTTTTTTTTTTTTTTTTTTTTTTACAGTGATCACCACTTATCAAGGCCCGGAAGCCACTCAGGGATAAGGGTTATTGCAAGTACATTACGTTAGTGTGGAGATTTGATGAAGTGTTTACTTAAGGGGGCGGTTCATTAGGAATTTGTTAACATTGGACTTGAAGACATCCAAGTTGTAGTCCGGTGGGAAGCAGGCAGATGGAACAGAGTTCCACAGGCGTGCAGTTCTAAGAAAGAAGCTTTGTTCATGGAATCCGCGTTTTGATTTAGGCACAGATATAGTAGGGGAAATTTTTCACAGTGGATTCAGCTAGACGGGTGTTTTTCGTGAAAGATTGACGAGGGGGGACCAGAGATTGGAGTTCAGACGAGCACCTGCCATGGAAATAACGATAAAACAAGGATAGGCTTGCAACGTCTCTTCTGTGGGAGAGAGGTTGCAGGGTAGAGAAAAGGGCATCCCCCACTAAGCCACGAAGTCTATTTTGTACTCTGTCAAGGCAGGATAGGCTGTTTTTAGCAGCTCCTGCCCAGATATGGCAGCAGTATTCCATCCTTGGACGTACTTGGCTTTTATATAGATGGAGAATTGCATCAGTAGTGAGATATCTTCTGAAGCGGTAGAAGGATCCCACCATCTTTCCAGCGACCTAGTCAACAGACTTGATGTACGTGTTCCATTTCAGATCAGGAGTAAAGGTCAAACCCAGAAGCTTGTCAAAACACGGGGCCTCACCCAGACGAGAGCCATCCATCACAATTGATACCAGATGGGGATCAGAGCGTTGATGATGTAAGGATAGGAGTTTGGTTTTGGATGCATTAAAGGTAACCAGCCACATCTTCCCCCACTGAACCACGCACTCGAGATCAGAGGAGAGAGAATCAGAGAGAACTTTGTCGTTTACAGCCTTTGATGTGTTGCCGTAGATGGTCGTGTCATCAGCATAGATGTCAACGAATGATTTAAGTATGTGTTTAGGGAGGTCATTGATGTAGATCAGGAAGAGAGTTGGGCCTAGGATTGAACCCCTGAGGGACTCCAGAATTTATATTGCAGGCCTCCGATTTTTGTCCATCTACCAGTACTCTTATGAGCCTATGAGATTAAAAAAAATTTAAAAAACTTGTTTTTTGACGTTTGAGTATCAGAAATTCGATTGTGCTTAATTATTCCGCTTTTGAGTTTTGAAGTGTGAAATTCAGTGAATATGTTAAGTAAAATAATTTAAGTTAAGCAAAACAAAAAAATTTTTTTTTTAATATTTATATGAAAAATGTCATTTTAAAATCTTTGATAAATAAATTAACAATTTTTTTTTAGCGAGCCGAATAATGCATGACCATTATTAAACAGGGAATGCTTTGAAGAATCGGTACAAAAAAAAATCGATAAATATTGTGTTAAAAATATCATCATTTTTTCGATCCCATTTGAAAACGTTTGCCGCCTTTCGACTACGCGCTGAAATAATTTTTTTATTCTGCTTTAAATTGCCCCCTCCCCCAATTTGGGGAGCCTGATCCCCACAACATACACATTAAAAACCAAACTCGTACAAATGGTCACACATCTGGTACTGGCCAGCCTTCGCGTTAATAATACATTGAAATTTTTGTCATTGAAAAATAATTATTTTTTGGCCTGTTTGGTCTTCCATAGTTTGCTTTTTATTAAGTACAAATGTAAACATTGTCTCAAATCGACGCAAAGTAACTGGTTGTCTATATGTATAAGTGGAATTATTTGAAATCCAGGTAGTTATATTATAATATTTTTGCATATTCTCATAGAAAATCACCCTAAATCTTAGTTAGACAAGAAATAAACAAATTAATTCTTTCAAAAACTTTTTTTTCTTTTTTTTTTTAACTATTTATATACGTTTTTGTGCAAGACAAAAAATGTCAAGTTAACTTTTGGGGAAATTTTAACGTTTAAAATTTAATTAAAAATAGAAAAAGTTTTACATTATTCTGCTTTCTATATGATAAAATTTAGGGTTTTATCTTTCTGGAAAAAAAAAGTTACTCAGAAATAATGGATTTTAATAAATGTAATTTCATTTTAAAAAGCAACAACAACTTGATTTTTCGGCCATTTTTGGCGGTGTCTATAAAAAAATATTTTTTTTAACTTTCTTATTTGAAAGATTCCTACGCGATGTGATACAACACCACACTACGCCTGTTCGCACACGAACGTATTATGTAAGAAAAACACTACCGAAGGTGGTGAAATGGCACAAAATAGTCCCAAGGTCTAGGGGTTCATACCATGCAAACGGTAAATTTGCAGCGACTTTGATTATTAGATTCGTTGTCAGCGACCTCGAATACCCCTAAAAAATCAAATTAGAGTGGTCAGTGTTCTAGTGTGGCGTAAGGTAACATTTACCTTTTTTTTTTAATTCCTTTTTCTAAACTTACTGAGAGAGTCGGGCACTATTTTTAATTTTCCAATACATCGGTAAACACTGTATGTTTTTTGAGCTGAATAAACATGTTACATTAAATAAAAACACAAAAAAACATATTCAGTTAGGTAGAAAAGTAACTTATCTTGCCTTTGATAACATTTATTTTTTCTATATTTATTTTACAGTAATACAAACCCATTCCGAAAGCCGTTCTTAACATGGGGAATTTAGAGGGGAAGGGTTCCAAAAGGCTTTTTATTATTTTCAACCTCCTTGTAATCAACTTCTTAAAGGTAGATCTTTAGTTGGTCCCTCAATGCACTTTCATCAAAAGTTATATTTTATGAAATTTGTGTTTTCATAATGTACAAAAAATGCCTGATATGGTTTTAACTGAAAATGTCAATCATGATCGAAAAAAAAGGGGGGGGGGCAGATTTGCCGTTTAGTTGTACAAATATCCTCAAACCAGGTAATCACTAAAAGGGACACTTAAAGGTCGACACCGGTATCTTAGCAGAAGCGTTTTTTTTTTTTTTTTGACATGTTTCACAAACTTTAAATGGGTAAAATATAATCACATAATTATTGAAAATGTGATCATCATGTTAGAAAACTTTAATTTAAATTAACCACGTTGTTTAAAAAAATAATGCAAGATGAAGTTTTAAAATGATTAAATATATTTTATTTTATATTTTAGCATTAAAAATATTGAACAATAAAAATAAAATTTTGGGTACTTCTGTATTTTTTGGTACTGTGCTACATGGAGAGGTGTTTTGTAGCTATTCTGTGATTCCATCTTACAATTAAAAAAAAATATATATATATATATATATATATATTAATTTAACCTGAAAAAAATATTTGAAAATAGCGTGGTACCAAAAATGCATAAGCACCAAATTTTTGTTTAATTTTACAGTAGATATTGTTCTCAGATGCATATGATGACAGATTGTACCGCGCTATTTTTATATAGTTGTTTTTTTTGTTTTGTTTTTTGTTTTTCTTTTGTTTCCAGTTTAAATTCAAGTTTCACAATACTTTTTTTTTTTTTTTTTTTTAAATTGTAAGGTTGAAGTACAGAATAGTTACAAAACACCCTCACCTCACTAAGAATGTTTTTAAAAATAATAACCTTATTATTTCAGCACGGCACCAAAAATACATAAGTACCCAAATTTTCATTTAATTGTTCAATGTTTTTAATTTTAAATTATAAAATAAAATATATTTAATCATTTTAAAACTTCATCTTGCATTATTTTTTTAATTTGTTAAACAAAGTGGTTAATTTTAATTAAATTTAATCACATGATTATATTTTCAATTTTAAAGTTTGTGAAAGATGTAAAAAATAGGTTTTGCTAAGATACTGGTGTCGACCTTTATGAGTCCCTTTTAGTGATTACCTGGTTCAAGAATATTTGTACAACTAAACAGCAGATCTGCCAAAAAATGCAGTATGTATATTTTTTTGTGGTATTTTTAAGTTAAATTCAGTTTACACAGTATCTTTTTAAGTGTTGATTAAAATCAAGGGCGGAGTTGTACAACCATCACTCCCATGCATAATTTCTATACTGATAGGTTTTTTGAAATTTTTTTCGCTGGATTATTATTGATTGGACACTAATTAACCAGATGAAAAAAAAAAATCATTTCGACATTTGAAGGGGATGCTCACTTTTTAGTTACAATGTTCTGGTAAATCGGTCACCCATTTTTTTTTCTTTTTCTAAATACGGAAGTGTCTTCGGGAGATATGAAATGATCCCATGTTGACGAAGCAATGTATCGGGAGGCATACAATATGAAAATTGACAACGAGATGGAAAATTATGAAACATTTCTCTAGCATGTTAGTGAAATTTATAATACTTAAAAAATTAAAAAAAAGTTTTGGAAAAGAACTCTCACCTTTCATAAAAACAGATAAATTATTGTAAAGAAACACCCACAAACTCACCTTTCATAAAAACAAATGGTGCTAATGCACTTACTGATCCACGCTATTTTTTAAATCGTATTTCCAAGTTTAATTAGTTTTATGATACGTTTTTTTATTCAATTGTAAGGTTTGAAGAACAGAATAGGTACAAAACACCCTCCCCTCCTCATGTTAAGAATGGCTTTTTAAATAACGTTATTATTTCAGCATCGATCAATAAGTGCATGAGTACCAAACAAATTATTAAAAAAAAAAAACACCCACAAACTCACTTTTCAATACCAAAAACTAAATAAGTTAAAAAAAAAAAACAAAAAAACTCGAAACTTTATTTTCATAAAAACACAATAAAAAACAAGTCATGTTCATTCTATCTTTTTTCTTTCAGAAACAAAAAATATTTCTGACTTACAAATGCGGTAGGCTCATGTCATTTTTACTTTCTATGGTTTTGGTATACCCGCGTTTTTATTGGTTACAAAATGGGTGACTGATTTACTAGAACATAACTAAAAAGTGAGCACCCCTTTCAAATATCGAAATGATTTTTTTTTCCATTTTTTTTTTTTCATAATCTGGTTAATTAGTGTCCAATCAATAATAATCCAGTGAAAAAATTTCAAAAAACCTATCAGTATACAAATTATGCAGGGGGTGATGGTTGTACAACTCAATTCCGCCAAATCAAGTTCTGACCTTCGGCAGATTTACACTCTTCATCAGCTGATGAATGCTTTGGAAAAATCACTTATTAAAGTTTATCAATTTTAAAATATTCTGTTGCGGACGTGTACAATGCGCGCCCCACTTATATTCTTTTCTCTTTTTTTCTTTTCTTTTCCCAGCGGTGGACACTAATCTACCAGATTATCAAAAGCAAAAAAAGTCAATATTTGAAAGTTGTTAATTACAACGTTCTATAGATGCTTCCAACATGTGCCACAGTCCCCACCCCGCATATGTAACTGTAATTTAATTTAATATTATCATCCTAGCTTTTTTATCATTTAAAAGAAGCTTCAAATAAACTGCTAATATATTTTTTAAAACTTTTTACAGCCTACAAAAATAATGAAAATGCGAGACTAAAATCGTGTTTACATTATCGACGCTTGAAAACACTGATCCTATGTAGTGATGTTTTTAAAGCTGTAAACATACCCATGTTATAAAAATCAAATAATAGTCATATTTTCCTGAAATTTTCGATATTTAGTCATTATTAAATAAACTTACATAATAGAAGTAGGTTTCGTTAAATATAATAGAGGATTTTTTTATTTAGGTGTTCTAACTCCCCCCTATATTTCATGTCATGAAAACTAAACAAAATAAATATAGGTCCATAAAAATTTCAACATTTTTTTAAAGCTGAAAAAATCAAATAATTAAAAAATAATTTTTTCTCAGTAATATAATTATTTGAATTACAACAAAAAACAGAATTCTAAAAAAATTATTATTTTTAAAAAGCTTTAAATGATATTAAATTCAAATATTACGCGGTATGAAGTTTAAACAAAGATTTTTTTTGTAACAGGTTTCCAATATTAAAAATATATATTCTCATGTTTCCAATATGGAGGATTGATTTAGTAATTAAAAACTGAGTGCCCATTTCAAATGTCCAAATATTGGCTTTTTTTACTGTTTTTGATAATCTGGTAGATTAGTGTTCAATCGATAATAATCCAATGAAAAAATTGAAAAAAAAAAAAGAAATGCAAAGAAAAAAAAATTATAAAAGGGGTGTACACATCTGCCTGTTCTGTTATTCTGTACCCCACCCCAAATAAAACAGCCAAATTCGTTTGCCTATTTTAAAACTGGTAAACATTAATCAGAAGTGACTTTTCCAAGGCATTCATTGTGAAGCACAATGATCAACTGACGAAGAATGTAAACAAAGACATTTGGGACTTGATTTTAACCAAATTATTGGGTGAAAGTACAGATGTTATGTGGTAGGTCGATTCAATGATCTTTCCCTGGGTGGTTAGTTCTTACACATCTCATGTCTGAGACACTCCCCTTTTTGAGAGTAGATCCCTTTCAGACCATCTTCTTCTGTTGATGTTCTCAATTCAACTCAGACTATTTTCTCAGCTAACTAGAACACATGATCACATACACATACTTCCGGGTCAGCTATCAAACTCTTCTAGTGGAATTGATCGGTCACCGAGGTTGATGTGACTTCGACATTTTTTAGTAATATATCAAAACATAGCTCACACCTCCCTGTTCACCACACCAGTCAGCTAGATCGATAAATAGATAAAAAGATCGATAGATACACATAGATATATAGATAGATTGATAGACAGATAAATAACAAATAATTTCTTCTGTTCCACCTACTACATAACACAGAAAAATTAACAAAGCTCCCTCCCCTTGTTGAAAATGAATAAAGGTATTATTTCAGCATGGTCTGTAAACTGCAGAAGTACAAAAAAAATAAAAAGATTATGAACAAATAATTAACTACTATCAGCCGTATTCCTGCTTCTAACTGCCAGTTACAATCAATTTTTTTCTTTTTAGTTTATTTCTTTTATTTTGTTACCTTCCAAAAATACTGATGAATTTTTCAAACATTAAAGACGTCTCTTTACTTGATTCAAATATTTTTTTTGCTTTATTTTTTTTATACATACAGTTGATACAGAAAAAAATGTAAAGAAGCTGTTCTGTTTAGCTTGTATATATAATTGTTTTGTAATGTTTTTTAAGTAAATATGTATATATAATTGTTTTGTAATGTTTTTTAAGTAAATATGTATATATAATTTTAAGTAAATATGTATATATAATTGTTTTGTAATGTTTTTTAAGTAAATATGTATATATAATTGTTTTGTAATGTTTTTTAAGTAAATATGTATATATAATTGTTTTGTAATGTTTTTTAAGTAAATATGTATATATAATTGTTTTGTAATGTTTTTTTAAGTAAATATGTATATATAATTGTTTTGTAATGTTTTTTTTAAGTAAATATGTATATATAATTGTTTTGTAATGTTTTTTAAGTAAATATGTATATATAATTTTAAGTAAATATGTATATATAATTGTTTTGTAATGTTTTTTAAGTAAATATGTATATATAATTTTAAGTAAATATGTATATATAATTGTTTTGTAATGTTTTTTAAGTAAAAAAAATAATATTCATAATTCATATCATTTGGATTCTCCAGACTACTGTTTTCATGTTGAGTGTTATTTTCACAATGTTTCGATCGATGTAACCTACGATCTTCTTCAGGTGTATCTTATTGAACTTAAGAATCTTTTTGTCAAACTCGGGACCTGCACAGAATTTTGCACAGAACTTTATTTAATCCATAGGGTAGCATACTCTCATTCTGTCAGCCATTACTGGATAGAAATCTTAAGTAATACGCAATTGTATTTTGAACCTTCAATCTCCAGAAGAGTGTAACGTACGACTGAACTGGAAGAGTGTAACGTACGACTGAATTTTACCAAGTACTTTGCTCATTACGCTACAGGTTGTGGACAATTCTAGTATGAACTTTAGGAGCTTTAAACTTTGTTTCTGGATGTCATCATATTTTGTGTTAACTTCTATACTATGTCTACTTAATTATCACGCAACATATGAGTCATTTTACTCTCCACTGTTCTTTTTTTGTCTATGATTTTTACTTCATCCCATAAAGGTAGATAGTTTCCTTTTTCCCTCTGTGTATGGATCAGCCATACTTGACTTTTCAATCTCTCCCCGCACTACGGCTTTTTAATGTTCTTCTCACCATACTTTTAGTGGACGACATGTTTCACCTTTGTATAGTTTTCCAAATTTACATGGGATCTCATATACACATTTGTTAGTCATGACTTCTTTTTTTTTAAATACGAAAATGGAAATACTTTGAAAAACTCTACCAAAAACTGACAAGAATGACTAACTGCCTCACATTCTTAAGATGCTATGATCTTAAGCTAGTGCTACCAGACTGAACCTTGAAACTACCAGTCAGTTCCAGGAAAACACAAAGGATCACGACAAGTAGGGCATAACGTCGTCCAAGACATACTCCGCAATAGCTGATGGAAGAAGCATCAATTACAAACCAAAATGTGAAATGACTTCGCCTCCTTCCTGGAAAATATATCACTCACTGATGACAAAATCTTCATTCACAAATAATTGGATATATCATATAAGAAAAAACTTAAGAAGATCAAATTTCACCAAATAAAGAAATTGGAAAATCTGAAAAGCAAGAATGTAAGACTCCATGTCCACCATTTGCCAACAAGAGTCATTATCAACAAAAATAAACTTCAGCTAACTCCCTCTGAGGAGTCAGGGCTAATCAAAGGTCTCAACTTCATCGCAACACTCCAGCAGACTCCATACTTAGATATGATAGCTTCAATAGAGGAGACAGCCTTGGATATAAATGCAAGGCACAAGGAGATGAGCTAAAGTAAAAAGCACCTGAGAATTCAAAGCCTTCAAAATTTAAAAAATGGAAAGTGTATTGACTATCAAGTCACTATGCAATGATGATAATATCATAATGCTACCAGTGTTAATGGATAAAGCAAAATATTCCAAGAAATTGGCAAATCTAATAGGATCTGGTGTCTACAGTAAGAATCCGCCTTTGAAAACAAAAAGGAAGCTGTCACAGATCCTCAGTAAGATCAATGATCTAATACTACCTGCAAAATTCAAACAGCTAATTCAGCATTACAGCAAGCTACCAGTTATAATATTGCATTAAGGCTCATTGTCAGCATCCAAGGTTCAGCATGCCATCAATTGAACCAATTCCTGGTAGATATAATCACAGACAAACCTCCATCATATGCTAAGAATTCAGTTCACTTTGTGGAAATAATCAACAATGCTCTCATTCATTCCAACCAGATTGTGAGTTGAGATGCAGTGAGTCTGTTCACGAAAGTATCAATTGTGGTATAGAATAAGCTGACTTCAGAAACTTTGTTGTAGGAATGCACGTGTATCCCGATTGACAATATAATAGAAATGTTAACTTTTTGCGTAGAAACTAAATACTTGGTGATAGGATCACCATTAAAGCCAACAATGTGGTTGTGAAATGTGGATATTTTTTTATGAAAAACAACAAACAATTATATATTAAGCTCATACTAATCAGTTGTCCTTTTCTTTTAGATAGAATTATTTTTTATATGCATAGTGATAGACAATATTTTTTATATGCATAGTGATAGACAATATTTTTTATATGCATAGTGATAGACAATATTTTTTATATGCATAGTGATAGAATTATTTTTTATATGCATAGTGATAGACAATATTTTTTATATGCATAGTGATAGACAATATTTTTTATATGCATAGTGATAGACAATATTTTTTATATGCATAGTGATAGAATTATTTTTTATATGCATAGTGATAGACAATATTTTTTATATGCATAGTGATAGACAATATTTTTATATGCATAGTGATAGACAATATTTTTTATATGCATAGTGATAGACAATATTTTTTATATGCATAGTGATAGACAATATTTTTTATATGCATAGTGATAGAATTATTTTTTATATGCATAGTGATAGACAATATTTTTTATATGCATAGTGATAGACAATATTTTTTATATGCATAGTGATAGACAATATTTTTTATATGCATAGTGATAGACAATATTTTTTATATGCATAGTGATAGACAATATTTTTTATATGCATAGTGATAGAATTATTTTTTATATGCATAGTGATAGACAATATTTTTTATATGCATAGTGATAGACAATATTTTTTATATGCATAGTGATAGACAATATTTTTTATATGCATAGTGATAGACAATATTTTTTATATGCATAGTGATAGACAATTATTTTTTATATGCATAGTGATAGACAATATTTTTTATATGCATAGTGATAGAATTATTTTTTATATGCATAGTGATAGACAATATTTTTTATATGCATAGTGATAGACAATATTTTTTATATGCATAGTGATAGAATTATTTTTTATATGCATAGTGATAGACAATATTTTTTATATGCATAGTGATAGACAATATTTTTTATATGCATAGTGATAGACAATATTTTTTATATGCATAGTGATAGAATTATTTTTTATATGCATAGTGATAGACAATATTTTTTATATGCATAGTGATAGACAATATTTTTTATATGCATAGTGATAGACAATATTTTTTATATGCATAGTGATAGACAATTATTTTTTATATGCATAGTGATAGACAATATTTTATATATGCATAGTGATAGACAATATTTTTTATATGCATAGTGATAGACAATTATTTTTTATATGCATAATGATAGACAATATTTTTTATATGCATAGTGATAGACAATATTTTTTATATGCATAGTGATAGACAATATTTTTTATATGCATAGTGATAGAATTATTTTTTATATGCATAGTGATAGACAATATTTTTTATATGCATAGTGATAGACAATATTTTTTATATGCATAGTGATAGACAATATTTTTTATATGCATAGTGATAGACAATATTTTTTATATGCATAGTGATAGACAATATTTTTTATATGCATAGTGATAGACAATATTTTATATGCATAGTGATAGACAATATTTTTTATATGCATAGTGATAGACAATATTTTTTATATGCATAGTGATAGACAATATTTTATATGCAGAGTGATAGACAATATTTTTTATATGCATAGTGATAGACAATATTTTTTATATGCATAGTGATAGACAATTATTTTTTATATGCATAATGATAGACAATATTTTTTATATGCATAGTGATAGACAATTATTGTTTATATGCATAGTGATAGACAATCATTTTTTATATGCATAGTGATAGACAATTATTTTTTATATGCATAGTGATAGACAATATTTTTTATATGCATAATGATAGACAATATTTTTTATATGCATAGTGATAGACAATATTTTTTATATGCATAGTGATAGACAATATTTTTTATATGCATAGTGATAGACAATTATTTTTTATATGCATAGTGATAGACAATATTTTATATGCAGAGTGATAGACAATATTTTTTATATGCATAGTGATAGACAATATTTTTTATATGCATAATGATAGACAATATTTTTTATATGCATAGTGATAGACAATATTTTTTATATGCATAGTGATAGACAATTATTTTTTATATGCATAATGATAGACAATATTTTTTATATGCATAGTGATAGACAATATTTTTTATATGCATAGTGATAGACAATATTTTTTATATGCATAGTGATAGACAATATTTTTTATATGCATAGTGATAGACAATTATTTTTTATATGCATAGTGATAGACAATATTTTTTATATGCATAGTGATAGACAATATTTTTTATATGCATAGTGATAGACAATATTTTTTATATGCATAGTGATAGACAATTATTTTTTATATGCATAATGATAGACAATATTTTTTATATGCATAGTGATAGACAATTATTGTTTATATGCATAGTGATAGACAATCATTTTTTATATGCATAGTGATAGACAATTATTTTTTATATGCATAGTGATAGACAATATTTTTTATATGCATAATGATAGACAATATTTTTTATATGCATAGTGATAGACAATATTTTTTATATGCATAGTGATAGACAATATTTTTTATATGCATAGTGATAGACAATTATTTTTTATATGCATAGTGATAGACAATATTTTTTATATGCATAATGATAGACAATATTTTTTATATGCATAGTGATAGACAATATTTTTTATATGCATAGTGATAGACAATATTTTTTATATGCATAATGATAGACAATATTTTTTATATGCATAGTGATAGACAATATTTTTTATATGCATAGTGATAGACAATTATTTTTTATATGCATAGTGATAGACAATTATTTTTTATATGCATAGTGATAGACAATATTTTTTATATGCATAATGATAGACAATATTTTTTATATGCATAGTGATAGACAATATTTTTTATATGCAGAGTGATAGACAATATTTTTTATATGCATAGTGATAGACAATTATTTTTTATATGCATAGTGATAGACAATATTTTTTATATGCATAGTGATAGACAATATTTTTTATATGCATAGTGATAGACAATATTTTTTATATGCATAATGATAGACAATATTTTTTATATGCATAGTGATAGACAATATTTTTTATATGCATAGTGATAGACAATTATTTTTTATATGCATAATGATAGACAATATTTTTTATATGCATAGTGATAGACAATATTTTTTATATGCATAGTGATAGACAATTATTTTTTATATGCATAGTGATAGACAATTATTTTTTATATGCATAGTGATAGACAATTATTTTTTATATGCATAGTGATAGACAATATTTTTTATATGCATAGTGATAGACAATATTTTTTATATGCATAGTGATAGACAATTATTTTTTATATGCATAATGATAGACAATATTTTTTATATGCATAGTGATAGACAATTATTGTTTATATGCATAGTGATAGACAATCATTTTTTATATGCATAGTGATAGACAATTATTTTTTATATGCATAGTGATAGACAATATTTTTTATATGCATAATGATAGACAATATTTTTTATATGCATAGTGATAGACAATATTTTTTATATGCATAGTGATAGACAATATTTTTTATATGCATAGTGATAGACAATTATTTTTTATATGCATAGTGATAGACAATATTTTTTATATGCATAGTGATAGACAATATTTTTTATATGCATAGTGATAGACAATATTTTTTATATGCATAGTGATAGACAATTATTTTTTATATGCATAGTGATAGACAATTATTTTTTATATGCATAGTGATAGACAATATTTTTTATATGCATAGTGATAGACAATATTTTTTATATGCATAGTGATAGACAATTATTTTTTATATGCATAGTGATAGACAATATTTTTTATATGCATAGTGATAGACAATTATTTTTTATATGCATAATGATAGACAATATTTTTTATATGCATAGTGATAGACAATTATTTTTTATATGCATAGTGATAGACAATATTTTTTATATGCATAGTGATAGACAATATTTTTTATATGCATAATGATAGACAATTATTTTTTATATGCATAGTGATAGACAATATTTTTTATATGCATAATGATAGACAATATTTTTTATATGCATAGTGATAGACAATATTTTTTATATGCATAGTGATAGACAATTATTTTTTATATGCATAGTGATAGACAATATTTTTATATGCATAGTGATAGACAATTATTTTTTATATGCATAGTGATAGACAATTATTTTTTATATGCATAGTGATAGACAATTATTTTTTATATGCATAGTGATAGACAATTATTTTTTATATGCATAGTGATAGACAATTATTTTTTATATGCATAGTGATAGACAATTATTTTTTATATGCATAGTGATAGACAATTATTTTTTATATGCATAGTGATAGACAATTATTTTTTATATGCATAGTGATAGACAATTATTTTTTATATGCATAGTGATAGACAATATTTTTTTATATGCATAGTGATAGACAATTAGTTTTTATATGCATAGTGATAGAAAATTTTTTTTTTATATGCATAGTGATAGACAATATATTTTGATATGTATAGTGATAGACAATATTTTTTTATATGCATAGTGATAGACAATTATTTTTTATATGCATAGTGATAGACAATATTTTTTATATGCATAGTGATAGACAATATTTTTTATATGCATAGTGATAGACAATTATTTTTTATATGCATAGTGATAGACAATATTGTGCATGCTTAATTTGAAAAACAGCAACATTCTTTTTTAAGCAAAAAAATTTGCTTGTCACCAAAAAATAACAACCTTACATGAAGTAACCTGAAAAAAAAACTGTTAATGACATAAGAAAAAGAATTGTAAAATATTATTAAAAAAAAAACTGTTAATGACATAAGAAAAAGAATTGTAAAAAAATATGAAAAAAAAACAAACTGTTAATGACATAAGAAAAAGAATTGTAAAAAATTATGAAAAAAAAACTTAATGACATAAGAAAAAAATTGTAAAAAATTATGAAAAAAAACTGTTAATGACATAAGAAAAAGAATTGTAAAAAAATATGAAAAAAAAAACTGTTAATGACATAAGAAAAAGAATTGTAAGAAATTATAAAAAAAAACTGTTAATGACATAAGAAAAAGAATTGTAAAAAATTATAAAAAAAAAACTGTTAATGACATAAGAAAAAGAATTGTAAAAAAATATGAAAAAAAACAAACTGTTAATGACATAAGAAAAAGAATTGTAAAATATTATTAAAAAAAAAAACTGTTAATGACATAAGAAAAAGAATTGTAAAAAATTATAAAAAAAACTGTTAATGACATAAGAAAAAGAATTGTAAAAAAATATGAAAAAAAAAACTGTTAATGACATAAGAAAAAGAATTGTAAAATATTATTAAAAAAAAAAACTGTTAATGACATAAGAAAAAGAATTGTAAAAAAATATGAAAAAAAACAAACTGTTAATGACATAAGAAAAAGAATTGTAAGAAATTATAAAAAAAAACTGTTAATGACATAAGAAAAAGAATTGTAAAAAATTATAAAAAAAAAACTGTTAATGACATAAGAAAAAGAATTGTAAAAAAATATGAAAAAAAACAAACTGTTAATGACATAAGAAAAAGAATTGTTAAAAATTATAAAAAAAACTGTTAATGACATAAAAAAAAGAATTGTTAAAAATTATTAAAAAAAAACTGTTAATGACATAAGAAAAAGAATTGTTAAAAATTATTAAAAAAACTGTTAATGACATAAAAAAAAGAATTGTAAAATAATATGAAAAAAACAAACTGTTAATGACATAAGAAAAAGAATTGTTAAAAATTATAAAAAAAACTGTTAATGACATAAGAAAAAGAATTGTAAAAAATTATAAAAAAAACTGTAAATGACATAAGAAAAAGAATTGTAAAAAATTATAAAAAAAACTGTTAATGACATAAGAAAAAGAATTGTAAAAAATATAAAAATCTGTTAATGACATGAGAAAAAGAATTGTAAAAAATATAAAAAAAACTTAATGTCATAAGAAAAAGAATTGTAAAAAATTATGAAAAAAAAACTTAATGACATAAGAAAAAGAATTGTAAAAAATTATGAAAAAAAAACTTAATGACATAAGAAAAAGAATTGTAAAAAATTATGAAAAAAAAACTTAATGACATAAGAAAAAGAATTGTAAAAAATTATAAAAAAAAAACTTAATGACATAAGAAAAAGAATTGTAAAAAATTATGAAAAAAAAACTTAATGACATAAGAAAAAGAATTGTAAAAAATTATAAAAAAAAAACTGTTAATGACATAAGAAAAAGAATTGTAAAAAATTATGAAAAAAAAACTTAATGACATAAGAAAAAGAATTGTAAAAAATTATAAAAAAAAAACTTAATGACATAAGAAAAAGAATTGTAAAAAATTATAAAAAAAAAACTTAATGACATAAGAAAAAGAATTGTAAAAAATTATAAAAAAAAACAAACTGTTAATGACATAAGAAAAAGAATTGTAAAAAATTATGAAAAAAAAACTTAATGACATAAGAAAAAAATTGTAAAAAATTATGAAAAAAAAACTTAATGACATAAGAAAAAGAATTGTAAAAAATTATGAAAAAAAAACTTAATGACATAAGAAAAAGAATTGTAAAAAATTATGAAAAAAAAACTTAATGACATAAGAAAAAGAATTGTAAAAAATTATAAAAAAAAACTTAATGACATAAGAAAAAGAATTGTAAAAAATTATAAAAAAAAACAAACTGTTAATGACATAAGAAAAAGAATTGTAAAAAATTATGAAAAAAAAACTTAATGACATAAGAAAAAGAATTGTAAAAAATTATGAAAAAAAAACTTAATGACATAAGAAAAAGAATTGTAAAAAATTATAAAAAAAAAACTTAATGACATAAGAAAAAGAATTGTAAAAAATTATAAAAAAAAAACTTAATGACATACGAAAAAGAATTGTAAAAAATTATAAAAAAAAACAAACTGTTAATGACATAAGAAAAAGAATTGTAAAAAATTATGAAAAAAAAACTTAATGACATAAGAAAAAGAATTGTAAAAAATTATGAAAAAAAAACTTAATGTCATAAGAAAAAGAATTGTAAAAAATTATGAAAAAAAAACTTAATGACATAAGAAAAAGAATTGTAAAAAATTATGAAAAAAAAAACTTAATGACATAAGAAAAAGAATTGTAAAAAATTATAAAAAAAAAAAACTGTTAATGACATAAGAAAAAGAATTGTAAAAAATTATGAAAAAAAAACTTAATGACATAAGAAAAAGAATTGTAAAAAATTATGAAAAAAAAACTTAATGACATAAGAAAAAGAATTGTAAAAAATTATGAAAAAAAAACTTAATGACATAAGAAAAAGAATTGTAAAAAATTATAAAAAAAAACTTAATGACATAAGAAAAAGAATTGTAAAAAATTATAAAAAAAAACAAACTGTTAATGACATAAGAAAAAGAATTGTAAAAAATTATGAAAAAAAAACTTAATGACATAAGAAAAAGAATTGTAAAAAATTATGAAAAAAAAACTTAATGACATAAGAAAAAGAATTGTAAAAAATTATAAAAAAAAAACTTAATGACATAAGAAAAAGAATTGTAAAAAATTATAAAAAAAAAACTTAATGACATACGAAAAAGAATTGTAAAAAATTATAAAAAAAAACAAACTGTTAATGACATAAGAAAAAGAATTGTAAAAAATTATGAAAAAAAAACTTAATGACATAAGAAAAAGAATTGTAAAAAATTATGAAAAAAAAACTTAATGTCATAAGAAAAAGAATTGTAAAAAATTATGAAAAAAAAACTTAATGACATAAGAAAAAGAATTGTAAAAAATTATGAAAAAAAAAACTTAATGACATAAGAAAAAGAATTGTAAAAAATTATAAAAAAAAACAAACTGTTAATGACATAAGAAAAAGAATTGTAAAAAATTATGAAAAAAAAACTTAATGACATAAGAAAAAGAATTGTAAAAAATTATGAAAAAAAAACTTAATGACATAAGAAAAAGAATTGTAAAAAATTATAAAAAAAAACTTAATGACATAAGAAAAAGAATTGTAAAAAATTATAAAAAAAAACAAACTGTTAATGACATAAGAAAAAGAATTGTAAAAAATTATGAAAAAAAAACTTAATGACATAAGAAAAAGAATTGTAAAAAATTATAAAAAAAAAACTTAATGACATAAGAAAAAGAATTGTAAAAAATTATAAAAAAAAACAAACTGTTAATGACATAAGAAAACGAATTGTAAAAAATTATGAAAAAAAAACTTAATGTCATAAGAAAAAGAATTGTAAAAAATTATGAAAAAAAAACTTAATGACATAAGAAAAAGAATTGTAAAAAATTATGAAAAAAAAAACTTAATGACATAAGAAAAAGAATTGTAAAAAATTATAAAAAAAAAACTGTTAATGACATAAGAAAAAGAATTGTAAAAAATTATGAAAAAAAAACTTAATGACATAAGAAAAAGAATTGTAAAAAATTATGAAAAAAAAACTTAATGACATAAGAAAAAGAATTGTAAAAAATTATAAAAAAAAACTTAATGACATAAGAAAAAGAATTGTAAAAAATTATAAAAAAAAACAAACTGTTAATGACATAAGAAAAAGAATTGTAAAAAATTATGAAAAAAAAACTTAATGACATAAGAAAAAGAATTGTAAAAAATTATAAAAAAAAAACTTAATGACATAAGAAAAAGAATTGTAAAAAATTATAAAAAAAAACAAACTGTTAATGACATAAGAAAAAGAATTGTAAAAAATTATGAAAAAAAAACTTAATGACATAAGAAAAAGAATTGTAAAAAATTATAAAAAAAAAACTTAATGACATAAGAAAAAGAATTGTAAAAAATTATAAAAAAAAACAAACTGTTAATGACATAAGAAAAAGAATTGTAAAAAATTATGAAAAAAAAACTTAATGACATAAGAAAAAGAATTGTAAAAAATTATGAAAAAAAAACTTAATGACATAAGAAAAAGAATTGTAAAAAATTATGAAAAAAAAACTTAATGACATAAGAAAAAGAATTGTAAAAAATTATAAAAAAAAAAACTGTTAATGACATAAGAAAAAGAATTGTAAAAAATTATGAAAAAAAAACTTAATGACATAAGAAAAAGAATTGTAAAAAATTATGAAAAAAAAACTTAATGACATAAGAAAAAGAATTGTAAAAAATTATAAAAAAAAAACTTAATGACATAAGAAAAAGAATTGTAAAAAATTATAAAAAAAAACAAACTGTTAATGACATAAGAAAAAGAATTGTAAAAAATTATGAAAAAAAAACTTAATGACATAAGAAAAAGAATTGTAAAAAATTATAAAAAAAAAACTTAATGACATAAGAAAAAGAATTGTAAAAAATTATAAAAAAAAACAAACTGTTAATGACATAAGAAAAAGAATTGTAAAAAATTATAAAAAAAAAACTTAATGACATAAGAAAAAGAATTGTAAAAAATTATAAAAAAAAACAAACTGTTAATGACATAAGAAAAAGAATTGTAAAAAATTATAAAAAAAAAACTTAATGACATAAGAAAAAGAATTGTAAAAAATTATAAAAAAAAACTTAATGACATAAGAAAAAGAATTGTAAAAAATTATAAAAAAAAACAAACTGTTAATGACATAAGAAAAAGAATTGTAAAAAATTATAAAAAAAAAACTTAATGACATAAGAAAAAGAATTGTAAAAAATTATAAAAAAAAACAAACTGTTAATGACATAAGAAAAAGAATTGTAAAAAATTATAAAAAAAAAACTTAATGACATAAGAAAAAGAATTGTAAAAAATTATAAAAAAAAACTTAATGACATAAGAAAAAGAATTGTAAAAAATTATTTAAAAAAAACTTAATGACATAAGAAAAAGAATTGTAAAAAATTATAAAAAAAAAACTTAATGACATAAGAAAAAGAATTGTAAAAAATTATGAAAAAAAAACTTAATGACATAAGAAAAAGAATTGTAAAAAATTATGAAAAAAAAACTTAATGACATAAGAAAAAGAATTGTAAAAAATTATAAAAAAAAAACTTAATGACATAAGAAAAAGAATTGTAAAAAATTATGAAAAAAAAACTTAATGACATAAGAAAAAGAATTGTAAAAAATTATGAAAAAAAAACTTAATGACATAAGAAAAAGAATTGTAAAAAATTATAAAAAAAAAACTTAATGACATAAGAAAAAGAATTGTAAAAAATTATAAAAAAAAACAAACTGTTAATGACATAAGAAAAAGAATTGTAAAAAATTATGAAAAAAAAACTTAATGACATAAGAAAAAGAATTGTAAAAAATTATGAAAAAAAAACTTAATGACATAAGAAAAAGAATTGTAAAAAATTATAAAAAAAAACAAACTGTTAATGACATAAGAAAAAGAATTGTAAAAAATTATGAAAAAAAAACTTAATGACATAAGAAAAAGAATTGTAAAAAATTATAAAAAAAAAACTTAATGACATAAGAAAAAGAATTGTAAAAAATTATAAAAAAAAACAAACTGTTAATGACATAAGAAAAAGAATTGTAAAAAATTATAAAAAAAAAACTTAATGACATAAGAAAAAGAATTGTAAAAAATTATAAAAAAAAACAAACTGTTAATGACATAAGAAAAAGAATTGTAAAAAATTATGAAAAAAAACTTAATGACATAAGAAAAAGAATTGTAAAAAATTATAAAAAAAAAACTTAATGACATAAGAAAAAGAATTGTAAAAAATTATAAAAAAAAACAAACTGTTAATGACATAAGAAAAAGAATTGTAAAAAATTATGAAAAAAAAACTTAATGACATAAGAAAAAGAATTGTAAAAAATTATGAAAAAAAAACTTAATGACATAAGAAAAAGAATTGTAAAAAATTATAAAAAAAAACAAACTGTTAATGACATAAGAAAAAGAATTGTAAAAAATTATGAAAAAAAAACTTAATGACATAAGAAAAAGAATTGTAAAAAATTATAAAAAAAAAACTTAATGACATAAGAAAAAGAATTGTAAAAAATTATAAAAAAAAACAAACTGTTAATGACATAAGAAAAAGAATTGTAAAAAATTATAAAAAAAAAACTTAATGACATAAGAAAAAGAATTGTAAAAAATTATAAAAAAAAAACTGTTAATGACATAAGAAAAAGAATTGTAAAAAATTATGAAAAAAAAACTTAATGACATAAGAAAAAGAATTGTAAAAAATTATGAAAAAAAAACTTAATGACATAAGAAAAAGAATTGTAAAAACTTATAAAAAAAAACAAACTGTTAATGACATAAGAAAAAGAATTGTAAAAAATTATGAAAAAAAAACTTAATGACATAAGAAAAAGAATTGTAAAAAATTATAAAAAAAAAACTTAATGACATAAGAAAAAGAATTGTAAAAAATTATAAAAAAAAACAAACTGTTAATGACATAAGAAAAAGAATTGTAAAAAATTATGAAAAAAAAACTTAATGACATAAGAAAAAGAATTGTAAAAAATTATGAAAAAAAAACTTAATGACATAAGAAAAAGAATTGTAAAAAATTATAAAAAAAAACAAACTGTTAATGACATAAGAAAAAGAATTGTAAAAAATTATGAAAAAAAAACTTAATGACATAAGAAAAAGAATTGTAAAAAATTATAAAAAAAAAACTTAATGACATAAGAAAAAGAATTGTAAAAAATTATAAAAAAAAACAAACTGTTAATGACATAAGAAAAAGAATTGTAAAAAATTATAAAAAAAAAACTTAATGACATAAGAAAAAGAATTGTAAAAAATTATAAAAAAAAAACTTAATGACATAAGAAAAAGAATTGTAAAAAATTATAAAAAAAAAACTGTTAATGACATAAGAAAAAGAATTGTAAAAAATTATAAAAAAAAACAAACTGTTAATGACATAAGAAAAAGAATTGTAAAAAATTATGAAAAAAAAACTTAATGACATAAGAAAAAGAATTGTAAAAAATTATATAAAAAAAAAAACTGTTAATGACATAAGAAAAAGAATTGTAAAAAATTATAAAAAAAAAAAACTGTTAATGACATAAGAAAAAGAATTGTAAAAAATTATGAAAAAAAAAAAACCAAACTTAATGACATAAGAAAAAGAATTGTAAAAAATTATGAAGACAAACAGTTAATTTTTTTGCATCGAAATTTTATCAGAATAATCTCCAAAATATATGAGATGTTGAAGGGAAACTCCCTACAGTTACCATATTCACAATTTAAACTCGGCTTATGATAGTTTAATTTAACAGCCATGTTGTTGATATTGCAGTTCTTTCTCTGAATGTAAATCTGAGGTAAAACATTTTCTTTCATTTTCTTCATATTTTTCTGACTGATTATTTTTTTTAATCTCTTTTCTTTCAGAATAAAAAGTATTTTTGCTAATTTTCAAAATGGAAATAAAAGTAAAACCAAGATCAGCAGAATGGTTTGAGGCCCGCAAGAAAGTTTCTTTGACTGTTTCCAAATTTGGAGAAGCTCTTGGCTTTGGTAAAGGGAAGCCTTATGATTTTCTTGTTTCTTTAGTGTCAGGCGAGGAAATCTATAAGCAAGATGATGATGCATCAGAAAACCAAAGTGGACTTGGTAAAATTGTGAGGGAAGCCTATGAATTATTAACGGGTTTTAAGATAAATGACACTGGATTTTGGATTCCACATGAAAGTAGTATGTTATATGGCTATGTTGGTGCTTCTCCTGATGCTTTGGTTTGCCAAGGAAGTGGTTTGTCATGGCAAATAGGCCTGGCAGAATTTGAAGTTCTTGCTCATAAACTTTATTCAGGGGATAATTTAATTAAAGGTATTCCTCGTGGATACATGGCTCAAATTCAAGGTCAGATGGCAATCTGTAGAATGAAATGGTGTGATTGTATGGCTGTGTGTGTCAAAACAAAAGAAATCCTGTTGAAAAGAGTTAAATTTTCACCGGAATATTGGAAACATGTTTCTTTGGAGTTAATCAATTTCTGTCAAATTCTCAAGGTAAGTAATTTTTCTTTTGAAATCTTTTGGAAAGTTATTCCTAACTTGCTATGAATGTTTTGTTGGTTTTTATTTTTTGCAAAATCTAGAAGTGAGTCATTTTTTTTTTTAAATTGTTGATTCTTTGTAAAATTATGTGAAAAAATGTCCTATCAATTTGGACCAATTAAAATTCAGCATCTAGTAATTCATCTTTTTTTTTTTTTGTAGAGATTTTCATAATCTTTCAATAATAATTTAATAATTGTGATTTATAGCATTTCTCTTCGTTTTTATAGATGGTAATCTTTACAAAAAATAGATAATTATTAATAATGACACAAGGATTTTAATATTTTATTGTTTCGGGCATTTTCATTTTTTTAATTCAATTCTTTAAATTTCCTTCATTAAAAAACACTTGAACACTGCAACAAAAAACATGCTGGTCTTCTTTTAAAATTAAAAAATATACATAATCTAATCATAATAATTTATAAGTAGGATTTAAAAAATTATTTCTGATTAGACCCAAACATTTGATTAAAAGAAAGTAATAAGTTGATGTTTAATTATCAAATTAACATATAGGTTCATAACATTCATACACACAAAATCTTTTCAACTTATAAACAAAAAGTCCCCCCTCTCCCTTAAGAAAACAAAGAGAAAAAATATTGGATGCTTTTCAGTTTTCTTTGTCACATTTAGGTTGAATAAACCTCAGATATCTAAAAATGATTTTTATAACATACATACCATCCTTCTGCCATTCACACAGTATATGAGATAGGTAAGAAAAAAATGTTTGTTAGCAGAGTCTATGAACTATATACTTTCACAATATGAGTATTAAAAATAAAAATGTATAATTTTAATTTCTGTGTGTTGATAACGTTTATTAATCATCATAAAATATCAAGAATAATAACTTTTTACATTAACAACTGAATTATGAAGCTACTTTAAATGTTAATCTCTGTAGCAAATACAACAATCTTGGTCCATATCATACTGACTTGTCTTTATATGGTAGATATATAATAGATTACTAGTGCAATTGTGATAATTTATTGGCTTGTCAGGAGTCAGGAGTTTATGTTACCAATGTATTTGTTTTAGTCATTTCTCTAATAAAGGGTATTTGCTAAATGAAATGCAAACCAATTTCAAAAGAAATTTTGAATCATCTAAATCAAATGCTTCTTGCCACATATGAAAAATATAAAATCATAAAAATAATTTTATTCAACCCATGAATTCTGTGGATATTGGTTTGCTTCAAACACGTAGATAACTGAATAATATATAAAGGGGGAAAATGCACGAGAAGACACCAGTAAAAATAGGAACATATAAACGGCACTCCAAAAGTAATGCCTCCTGTTGTTTTATTCTGCCTGAATGGATTAGATGGGAATTGCAAATTACATTGTTATAATGATGACCTGAAAGTTTCATCTCTCTATTGCAGATATTGATGGTGTGAGACTCTAAGAAAGCAACCCTTGTCCTGAACATGCGTCAAAAGCAGAGATGTGTCATGGAATTCCTGGCAGAAATGGATTGAAAATGGTGATAACTATGTAGAAAAATAAATTCTGGAACATAAAAGGTTGTTCATTTTAATGGTACCATTCCTGTCTTAGTAGCTTCATAGCTCTTCAACATTTTGAGTTAAAAAAAAAATAGGAGGCTTTACTTTTGGGACAGCACTCATATGACAAAGCGCACTCCAGATGTCCATGCACAACCATTGTTCATCATTGGCAAAAGTGCATTAAGAAAGGTGGTGACTATGTAGAAAAATAAATTCTGGAGCACAATAGGTTGCTTGTTTTTATGATACCACTCCTGTCTTCATAGCTCTTCAACTTTTTGAATTAAAAATAATAGGAGGTTTTACTTTTGGAACAACACCATATTAGTGAAATAAAATTTCTTTTTAAAAAAGATTGTTTCTGAATGCTATACCTTAATTAATTTTTTTTTTTTCCAGGAAGCAGAACTCCGGAAACAATGTGATAAAGATCCATTTGATTTTGATGCAGCAAATAATCTTCAGTTACAAACGCCCTCCACAAATATTATTGCAGCAGAAGTAAATATTGTAGTTACGGACATGTTACAGACAGGACCAGATAATAAATTTCTTGGTCCTTCACGAGTTTGGATGCCCTTTGAGTTACTGATGGGTGCAGCATATGATCTACCACCGTCTCTAAAAATGTATGGTGACCGTATCATTGATCGAATCGACAAAGCAAAACGATGGAAATAAGTTTGAACTTTTCAATTTTAAAATAATACTCCCAACTACCTCGATGACAAACATTTGGACTTTTCAATCAATTACCAAATTATCAAAGTAAATGAAAAACATAAAAAAAAAACTCAAATTAAACAACGTTGTTAAAAATGATAGCTTTTACAATGTGAATAGTCTCCCCTTTTTATTTTAATAAACTTTAACATAAAAACACTAAAATATTTCTGTTTGTTTTCAGCAAAGTTGTACATGCACAGAATCATGTTTTGATTTTTATTATATGAATTATAACACATCACTAAGTTCTGAACCCTAATGAAAAAAACACCATTTTTAAGCAAAGTTTGACTTTATTCATCAATATGGTCTTCTTTTTGGGTGATACACTGATTCCAATGCTCCAGTTTGACAATTTGATGCCCTTTTTTGTAGAACAATTTCTCTTTGGCCTTAAATCTGCCTCAGTTCCTTCATTGGAGTCAAATTTCTGTAACGATTTCTTTTATTTCTGCAAACAGCCAGTAGTTGCTGGGGGCTAAATCTGGGGAGCGGGCGTAGAAGCAATTCATATAATTTTACCATCATTGTGATCAACTTGTGACATAGTGCATTGTCTTGATGAAACGTTTATCTTCTATTGTGTCCATCTTGGAAAGATATCTTCCTTATTTGCTATTGATGTGCTTTTCTCAAAATAATTGGACAAGATATCTTGTGCATCCCAAAATATAGAGGCCAAAACCGGTTCATATTTATATCTTTAATCACCTGGGATGGCTTTCAGTTGCTGATATCTTACACCAAACTGTTAATTTGTCTTTAGAATGAAGTGCTGGATCCTCATTTCATCCCTTGTCATAAACTGATGCAAAAACTCCTTTTTGTGTTATTGAAACAGTTGCTGCAAACAATACTCTGAATTGTCAATGCGTTATTTTTGATTAGTACCCGATTTTAAACACAGCTTTCTCACTGACAAATGTCCATGCAAAATGGTGATTATCTTTAACTTCTTTATTATTTCACATAGCTTCAATTTACAATTGATCAACATGAGTTTGTGACTCATTTTGATGTTTTTCAAAATAATTATCCAATTTGGGCAATCTGACCATTCAGCCTTATTTAAAATTAGCACCTCTTAACCATTGTTTTTGATGGTGTAAAGTTCAAATAATAAATCCCAAGTATTTTTTACCATCAGAAATCAATGCTTTAACACATAAAATTCTGATTCTTTTCATTTTGAAATTTTGCAAAGGTAGCTTCACTTAAATAGTTGTAATTTGTAAACTAATAGTCTAATGTACCTATTTACTATGCCTCCCCACGGGACAGAATTAGACACCAGGGTCGTTTTTTAACGTGGAGAAAAGGTACAAAAATAAAAATTGTCTCAGTCGTGAAGGATTTCTCCTCCACCGAAAGAGAACAAGAAAATGAAGTGCAGCATCTAAGGAACAGATACTACACTTTGATCTTGTTTATATATTTTATTGAGAAAGAAAAAATTGAACATAAAAAAAAAAAAACGTACAAAAAATTCAATTCAACAAAATTAGGCACAAGGCCCTACAAGAAATTGGGAGGGGGAGGGTACAGGGTCTTTTTGACTATGTAAGAGATGAGACTTTGAAGTCTTACTCTTGACTGGCAACATTTACCAAAATACCTCAATCACTCTGTGGATCCTAATCTAACTAATAACCCCAGCGTTCAATGTAAAATTTAACTATGTACAATTTGTATATTCATTTCTGTATGTTGTGTGTGCATTTTTTTTTTTTTTTTTTTTTTTTTTTTTTTTTTTTGTGTGTGTGTGTGTGTATGTGTGAGAAAATAAAGTTCGATTTCATTAGAAAGAGTTCTTGAATTAATTGGCATAAAATGTTCGTGGAGTGGGAAAAAACTAATGAAAATGTTCATTTAAAAAAAAAAAAAAAAAAAAAAAAAAAAAAAAAAAATAAGGAAAAAACTACTAATGTGTTGTTAGTAAGACCCCCCTGTACTATTCTATGTGGCTAGATCCCCCACTGTTTTCCGGGGAACCGAAAACAAGCAGAGCATCCCTAATGGGGTTTGGGGAAGTCGCCTTAATGGAGGTGGGAGAAAATAAAGCAACGGATGGAGGGGGTAGGAAGGTGACCTCTGAGTAGGGGGATGACCGGGAGCATCAGAAAATAAAGATGAGGAGCAGGGGGGTTGGGCAGACTCAGAGGTTCTCTAATACCAAAAAATAAAATCAGGAACAGGATCTCATTTGTACCACCAGTCAAGAGTTACTTTACTGAACTTATAATGCTAACCTAGGCGGGATGGGTTCCGTAGGACCCAGCACCGCCCATGCCATGCCTAAGGAGGGAACACGTATTGAAACTTGGCTCCTCGACGGATGCACAAACTAGTGCTGTGCACCCACCTCTTGTCAAATTCCACTCTAGGCAACCTCTTCCAATCGCATCTGATCTTTACTTTAAGCAAATGTTTAAAGTAAACGATCAGATCCCGATCAGGAACAGATGTCCCTTCGTGGACCAACTTGAGGCGCGCGATCCAAATGGTCATGCGCGCTACTGCTAGGATCGCCAGGAAAACCAAACTTTCCTCCCTGGGGAACGGCGGCTCCATGTTGTACACAAAAGTTCCTACGTCGAGATCGAGCAGACACTCGGCATCGATGCGAGCTGTTACCCCCTCGACGTACCTTAATAGGGGCTGTATCCGGCTGCAACTAAAAAATGCGTGCTCGATTGTTTCGGGCTCGCATTCGTCACAGCACGGACAGAAGCGGCTGGTATGTTCTTTATACCGGAAAAGTACGTCGAAGAGGGGCAGCGCATTTCGGACCAGTCGCCAAGTCAGGGAGAATTCCGAGTTATTCAGAATCTCCCGTCCCGGCGCCCAACGCCATTGAGAACGGACAACCTCCATCGACCATCCCATCCGCCTACAAAGTGGATCCTTCGCGGTCCCCTCCACTAAATCCCGATACAGTTTCTTCCTTGGCTGATCGAGGACATTGGTCCCCGGCAAAGCTCTAAGAGCGGTTCGGCATTCGGAGAAGAACTTGGACTCCCCCTTCGGTCTACGACGACCTTCTACCGAAGGGTTGGGTTTGAGATTGGGAAACGAGTTCTCAACCACAGGGACCCAAGGAGCGTCTCCTTCAAGCGAACGACCCAGGAAAGCCAATCTCTCGGCGTTTCTATGACACAAGAGACTGGGCTGACCCAGGCCTCCCTCGCTCGGATTTTGAACACAGACCTCTCTGCAGACATAATGCTTACCCTCGTTCCACAAAAGTGAATCGAGGCGCCCTTGTAAGCGGGTTAGTCGTTCTGCAGGGAGAGGAAGTACAGACAAACGGTAAAGGATGAGCGGAAAGACGTATGTAGCACACGCCTCCGCCCGACCCTTCAAGGACAATTTCCTTCCAATCCAAGTCTTTACTGACGATTTGACCTTAGACTGTACTTCCGACCAATTCTTTTCCAGCTGAAGTCCCGGTCCAAACCAGACACCGAGAATGCGGACCGGTCCATCGGTCCAGCTGAAAATACCTGGAAGCGAGTTTACCCCGGTCCAGGCCCCCAACCGCAGGCCAACAGACTTGCTACGGTTGAAGATGGCCCCTGTTACTTCTTCGTATCGAGCGAGCGCCTCGACCACCGCTTGAACGTCCATGAGGCAAGACACGAACACGGTGACGTCATCGGCGAACGCGGAAACCCTGGCTCGTGTGCCTCCAGGGAGAGCTATTCCGCGCAGGACTGGTGTAGCCGCCTCGTCCCTTAACTTGCGAAGGAGGGGTTCCAACGCCAGGACATACAACAGAGGCGACAGCGGACAACCCTGTCGCACCGACCGAGAGACAGCGAATGACTCCGACAGCTTACCGTTGATCTGCACCGCTACCGTCGGCCTGTCATACAGAACAAAGATCCACTTGCGGAAGCCCGGATTAAATCCGGCGGCCTCTAGCACAGATCCTAGGAACCGATGGTCGACCCTATCGAATGCCTTGGACTGATCCAAACTGATCAGCGCGGCTTCGGCGTCGTCTTCTGTCCCCTCTATGATCGAGCGTATCAAGTGCAAATTGTCTTGAATCGATCTCCCCTTCACAGCATAAGTCTGGTCCGGTTCGATCAAGTCAGTGATGACAACCTGCAAGCGATTCGCAAGAATCTTTGCCAAAATCTTTAACTCTGTGTTTAGCAGAGTCAAGGGCCTAAAATCATCAAAGTTTTCCCTCCCACCATGCCGTTGACCTTTCCTCAGCAATGTGATCACACCCTTGGTCACCTGTCCAGGGATGGAACCCTGGGCAAACCAATGGTTGAACATATCCTTCAGAATAGGGACCAACATGGGCGACAGCCTCAAGTAAAACTCGTAGGGTAAACCATCAAGCCCCGGGGATTTGTTATAGCCGACCTGCTTCAACGCAGTAATGACCTCATGTTCAGTAATAAGACCATCACAGCTAGCCGCCCGAGCCGCCGTGAAGCGGGGCGAGTCAGCCAAATAGCTGCCAAACTCATCAACCCTGAGTCCGGGTAGTTGGGTGAAGCGCACCGATAGATGCTCCCGAAACCCCTCGCAGATCTCCCGAGTCGATACTAAGGGGTGTCCTTCCAGGTTATGTACTTTACGAATGTACCCATCCGAACCGCGCCTTAAAGCAGCCTTACGCTCAACAGCGTCAACATTCACAGCCTCGTTAGAAACTTTCTTTAACCTAGCCCTAACTACTTGACCTTCATACCGCTCGCTAGCCAAGCGGTTGAGATCTTGTTTAGCTAGTGCTAACTCTAGGGGGTCCCCCCCCTCCACCGCCCGGGTCAGCTTATCCTCTAAACGCTTCTTTGCCTTAGCCTTATCTATCGCGAGGCGTTGGCTATACTGGACAGAGAAGCGCCTAATTTTGGCCTTGAGACTAACCCACCACTTACTCCCTGTAACCGCCCCCACTAAAGCCCGCTGAATTAGCTCAGTGACCTTCAACCGGTAGTCCTCCAGCTCCAACAAGGTGCTGTTGAACTTCCAGTATCCGGCCAGTTTAGGCCTAGCGCTTAAGCTCAAACGGGCCATAACAAGTTTATGGTCCGAGTGTCCTAGCAAGTGGAACGTGGGGCAAGATAGGAAGTCTACATCGCCTCTTCTAACTAACATCCGATCCAAGTAAGTGCTTGGATGGGAAGGCACTACAGGATGCCACGTCCACATCTCCCGCCCCGGATGATCCAGACGAAATCTGTCGACGAGATCGCACGAGGCCATCAGGTCAGACAGACTGCTGTCACACCACGCCGACCCGCTAGTCCCCCCGACCTTATCTATTTTGGGATCAAGGATTGCATTCCAATCCCCCATTAAAACTAACCGTTCCGGATCCACTAAGAAGCCCTCCAACCGTCGAAAAAAGGTTGCCCTCTCTACAGCAGCATTGGGAGCATAAACAGCAACAATCCGAAAAACACTACAATTAACAGCAACATCAACAACAAGCGCCCGCCCGTCCTCGCCTGCGTGAATAACATTCACCGACGCTGACAGGGTGCGACTCACTAGCAAGGAGATTCCACGACTATAGGTATTGCCATATGCTGAGTAGACATCGTAATCGTTTACCAGCACCTGACAATCCGCGTCACAAACAAAGTGGGTCTCCTGGATAGCGGCAATATCTACCTTGAGGGACACCAAGTCTCTCACAACGCGCGAGGCCTTGCTTCGACACCTGATGCCCCTCACATTCAATGTAGCCAAGTTCAAAGACATGATCACTTACCTCAAGCACTGTCACAGACGGGTCTGAAATCCTGGGCAGTGAGGACATGGCAGGCCTGGCCAAGGCTGCCGGTAAGTAAATCCGATGAAGGTGATCCATCCTTGGCCACGCCCCCCACGTCCAGGGGGAAGGTTAGTTTGAGTGCCCTGTATAGCGATGGGTGTACATACATGGGGATTCTACCCTCACATTTAAAGAAAATGTTGGTCAGTGAAGGATGGTCCCTATCCACCAGCTGCTGGCCTGGGATCGCATTCTTCGCTGCCTTAATCATTGCCCACATTCCTCCAGTCCTACCGTCCTTGTTGACCCTAACGAAAGTGGTCAACAAGGGAGCGTCCTTGAATTTAGTGGGGTCTGTTACTAGGTCTCCACCGACTTTTTCAAAGTTTTTGAGTTTATTGTACCGGACCTTCTGTTGTCCTTTAAGGTCCGGAGCCGGTTGGAGAGGGTCTGTTTCACAAATCCTGCTTCCTGGCAGGAAGGGGAGCTTTTTGGTCCGTTCAGTGCGGACTTTGGGAGTGGGGGAGGGGACCTCTTTTGGTTGATGGGGAGGCTGAGCGCTTGGGGAGGGGGTAGCTTGCTCATTTTCTTCTTTTTGGCTCCTGTCACGGGATGAGGGGCGGGAAGAGTTTCTTGGGGCCTTTATAGGAGAGGGGGAAGGTTGTTCGGGTTGCTGGGGTGTTGGGATCACAGGGGGCTCATCCTGTGTTGTTGTTGCGAGGGAGTCCTTCTCAGTCTCAGTGGGGGTAGGAGGGTTTGCGAGTGTCTTGCGGCTTTTCCTCCTCCTGGCCCTCCTGATCTCTGTTGCGCTCAGGGCCATAGAGACTGTTGTTGTCTCTTCCTCTGCCTCTGACGCAGCCTCCTCCTCAGATTCTGGTAGTTTCCTCTTGTTTGAGGAGGAGGGTGTCTGTGTGTTCATTTTCTCCGTCTCGCTCTTCGGTTGTTCTTGGTCTTGGGTGACTGTCTGCAAGGATGGCTGTTTGTTGATCTTGCCTTTCTTTACGACCGTCACCCAGCCTGTCGGTGCCTCTGGAGGATTTGCGGCCGGCGCGGGAGCAGCGGCTTGATTTGTTGTCACGCTTGTTCCCGCCGCTTTTGTGGGCTTCTTCCCTCCATTCCTCTTTGGACAGTCCTTCGCCATATGCCCTTGTTGTGTACACAGCCAGCAATGAGGCCTCCTCCCTTCCACTATAAGGGAGAGTGTCCACTCTCCGAACTTGAGTGTGGCTGGGATGGCGTAGAATCCAGCCTTGTCCAGGACCATCTGTACTTTGTAGTCCCCGGTCATGATGTTTCTTAATCCGCGGACCGGGGTGACTTCCTCTACGTCTCCATACTGGCTTAGGATAGCCCCCAGTTGTTTGGCCTCCATATAGCAGGGGACGTTTAGAGCAGAAACATTTGCTCTCCTCTTGTTCATATAGATGGGTTGGAGCTTTATGTTCCTGCTCTGATGGCAGGTCCTGGACAGCCTGACTGCGTCTTCGGAGGTGGGGAGCAGAACATCCCACTGTGCGTAACTCCTTCTACAGATGTAGTTGGCGGGAATGTTCTGCTCCAGCAACACGTTCATCATGGTGTCCTTGTTGACGCCCGTCAGACCCCTTGTCTTGGTGTCTGAAGTTATCAGCGAGAGCACTCTTTTCTCCAGAACTTCCACTTGACCCGGGAGGGGTTGGATGTTGTTCCCCTGGGTATACTCCTTGTAAGTGGAGTCGAAGAGTGCTCTGTAGTCTTCGGGCGTCAACTTCCCTTGCTGCTCTTTGGGGCCCCATGCCGGTCCTCCATCCTGGTGGGTGTCAGCTGGACTCGGGTTGGGGTGCGTAGCTGGTGTTGTGGGGCTCTCCATGGTCATGGGCATTTTTGGTTTCGGAACGGGGCCGTTACCAGGCAAAGTAGGCCATTGTGTCTTAGGCGTTGTTTCGTCCTGGCTTGGTTTGCTCTCCGGGCCGCTCCCCTTTCTTATTTTCTTCCTTTGCTGGGTGGCTGTCCCCTTGGGGGACGGAGGTGTCTCCCCTTCTGGTGCCGTGTTCCCAGCTGGAGCCTTGGTGGGTACTGTCAAGGGTGTCTCTCCTTCCAACTTGCTTTTGTTACCACTGGCCGGAGAGCCACCCCTTTTCCGTATTTGGTCCTCTTGGGGAGTGTTGGGGGGCCAATCACTGTCTTCCCCGCCGAATAGTGAGCAGATGGAGGCTATTACGTCTTCATCCAGCGCCTCGGTTTGGTCCGCGGTGCTGTTTTCCTCCTTTTCTGTTGGGGAGTCGCCCTTTGGGGGAGCGGGGGATGGGTTCCCCGGTCTTCCTCCCTTGGTTCTGCCGTCCTGGGGTGCAGCTGGTTGGCTGGGTTCTGCACTTTCCCCAGCTAGTGAGTTAACGGCAGCTTTTTCCGCTGGGTTGCCCTCGTGGGGAGCGGTTGCAGGTGCTTTTTGGGGGGTCGCCGCGGGCTGCGGCCCTACCCTCCCGCTTTCTTCCAAGGTCGCCGCGCGCCGGGGCCCTACCTTGTTTCCTGGCGCCGTCTCGCCGGGAGATGCATCAGCTCCCTCACATAGGGAGTCGTTAGCAGTTGAAATGCTGCGCATTTGGGGTGACGTACCCCTCCTGCCTGGCATCGTGGCGGTTGCACTGGCCGCTGGCGCGGATCAAAGTGTAGTGGGGGAAAAGAAAACCCAGGGGAATGGAGGGGGAGGAGGGGGAGGAGCGGACTTTGAAGAAATTAGAGTTTTTGACTTCCCCTCACGGGGATGTCGGGTTAGCAGCTCAGATCCCCCCCTGAGGGGGGAGAGCAGAGAAGAAAGACGCAGTGGGTGCGCGCGGGTCAGAGTGCCGCGTCGCAATTAAGAGAGAGAGGGGATAGGCATCCCTGCCCACAGAGGGGAGCAGAAACGAAGCACCCGCCCTACCCCACGTCACCCTACCCACTAACTTACCCCAACAGAAGCGAGAAAGAGAACCCTGTCTGCTCGATCCACTGGGAGAGCAGCGAAGATAGACAAAGTTTGGGCCTGGCAGGTCAGAGTGCTGCTCAGGCAATTAAGTGTTGAGAAATTAGACCATCCCAGTCTCGAGAAGTGAGACCGAAACGAAGAAAAAACAACATGCAAAAACAACAAATGAAAAAAGAAGGTCTCAACTACCAGCGATAGTGGTGTTGGTCCCGAGATTCCAGTCTCCCAAAAGAGGGGATCGGTTTCCGGGTCCAAGCTCCCACAAATGTGGAGTCGGTCCTCTAGGTCCTGACTCCCCAAAGGAGGGGGTCGGTCCTAACTAACAAAGGTTAGTACGAAAAAACACCTTAACCTAGCCCGAAAGCCCGGTGGTGGGTCAAGTTTAGTAACTGAGAGAACAGATACTACACTTTGATCTTGTTTATATATTTTATTGAGAAAGAAAAAATTGAACATAAAAAAAAAACGTACAAAAAATTCAATTCAACAAAATTAGGCACAAGGCCCTACAAGAAATTGGGAGGGGGAGGGTACAGGGTCTTTTTGACTATGTAACAGATGAGACTTTGAAGTCTTACTCTTGACTGGCAACATTTACCAAAATACCTCAATCACTCTGTGGATCCTAATCTAACTAATAACCCCAGCGTTCAATGTAAAATTTAACTATGTACAATTTGTATATTCATTTCTGTATGTTGTGTGTGCATTTTTTTTTTTTTTTTTTTTTTTTTGTGTGTGTGTGTGTATGTGTGAGAAAATAAAGTTCGATTTCATTAGAAAGAGTTCTTGAATTAATTGGCATAAAATGTTCGTGGAGTGGGAACAAACTAATGAAAATGTTCATTTAAAAAATAAGGAAAAAACTACTAATGTGTTGTTAGTAAGACCCCCCTGTACTATTCTATGTGGCTAGATCCCCCACTGTTTTCCGGGGAACCGAAAACAAGCAGAGCATCCCTAATGGGGTTTGGGGAAGTCGCCTTAATGGAGGTGGGAGAAAATAAAGCAACGGATGGAGGGGGTAGGAAGGTGACCTCTGAGTAGGGGGATGACCGGGAGCATCAGAAAATAAAGATGAGGAGCAGGGGGGTTGGGCAGACTCAGAGGTTCTCTAATACCAAAAAATAAAATCAGGAACAGGATCTCATTTGTACCACCAGTCAAGAGTTACTTTACTGAACTTATAATGCTAACCTAGGCGGGATGGGTTCCGTAGGACCCAGCACCGCCCATGCCATGCCTAAGGAGGGAACACGTATTGAAACTTGGCTCCTCGACGGATGCACAAACTAGTGCTGTGCACCCACCTCTTGTCAAATTCCACTCTAGGCAACCTCTTCCAATCGCATCTGATCTTTACTTTAAGCAAATGTTTAAAGTAAACGATCAGATCCCGATCAGGAACAGATGTCCCTTCGTGGACCAACTTGAGGCGCGCGATCCAAATGGTCATGCGCGCTACTGCTAGGATCGCCAGGAAAACCAAACTTTCCTCCCTGGGGAACGGCGGCTCCATGTTGTACACAAAAGTTCCTACGTCGAGATCGAGCAGACACTCGGCATCGATGCGAGCTGTTACCCCCTCGACGTACCTTAATAGGGGCTGTATCCGGCTGCAACTAAAAAATGCGTGCTCGATTGTTTCGGGCTCGCATTCGTCACAGCACGGACAGAAGCGGCTGGTATGTTCTTTATACCGGAAAAGTACGTCGAAGAGGGGCAGCGCATTTCGGACCAGTCGCCAAGTCAGGGAGAATTCCGAGTTATTCAGAATCTCCCGTCCCGGCGCCCAACGCCATTGAGAACGGACAACCTCCATCGACCATCCCATCCGCCTACAAAGTGGATCCTTCGCGGTCCCCTCCACTAAATCCCGATACAGTTTCTTCCTTGGCTGATCGAGGACATTGGTCCCCGGCAAAGCTCTAAGAGCGGTTCGGCATTCGGAGAAGAACTTGGACTCCCCCTTCGGTCTACGACGACCTTCTACCGAAGGGTTGGGTTTGAGATTGGGAAACGAGTTCTCAACCACAGAGACCCAAGGAGCGTCTCCTTCAAGCGAACGACCCAGGAAAGCCAATCTCTCGGCGTTTCTATGACACAAGAGACTGGGCTGACCCAGGCCTCCCTCGCTCGGATTTTGAACACAGACCTCTCTGCAGACATAATGCTTACCCTCGTTCCACAAAAGTGAATCGAGGCGCCCTTGTAAGCGGGTTAGTCGTTCTGCAGGGAGAGGAAGTACAGACAAACGGTAAAGGATGAGCGGAAAGACGTATGTAGCACACGCCTCCGCCCGACCCTTCAAGGACAATTTCCTTCCAATCCAAGTCTTTACTGACGATTTGACCTTAGACTGTACTTCCGACCAATTCTTTTCCAGCTGAAGTCCCGGTCCAAACCAGACACCGAGAATGCGGACCGGTCCATCGGTCCAGCTGAAAATACCTGGAAGCGAGTTTACCCCGGTCCAGGCCCCCAACCGCAGGCCAACAGACTTGCTACGGTTGAAGATGGCCCCTGTTACTTCTTCGTATCGAGCGAGCGCCTCGACCACCGCTTGAACGTCCGTGAGGCAAGACACGAACACGGTGACGTCATCGGCGAACGCGGAAACCCTGGCTCGTGTGCCTCCAGGGAGAGCTATTCCGCGCAGGACTGGTGTAGCCGCCTCGTCCCTTAACTTGCGAAGGAGGGGTTCCAACGCCAGGACATACAACAGAGGCGACAGCGGACAACCCTGTCGCACCGACCGAGAGACAGCGAATGACTCCGACAGCTTACCGTTGATCTGCACCGCTACCGTCGGCCTGTCATACAGAACAAAGATCCACTTGCGGAAGTCCGGATTAAATCCGGCGGCCTCTAGCACAGATCCTAGGAACCGATGGTCGACCCTATCGAATGCCTTGGACTGATCCAAACTGATCAGCGCGGCTTCGGCGTCGTCTTCTGTCCCCTCTATGATCGAGCGTATTAAGTGCAAATTGTCTTGAATCGATCTCCCCTTCACAGCATAAGTCTGGTCCGGTTCGATCAAGTCAGTGATGACAACCTGCAAGCGATTCGCAAGAATCTTTGCCAAAATCTTTAACTCTGTGTTTAGCAGAGTCAAGGGCCTAAAATCATCAAAGTTTTCCCTCCCACCATGCCGTTGACCTTTCCTCAGCAATGTGATCACACCCTTGGTCACCTGTCCAGGGATGGAACCCTGGGCAAACCAATGGTTGAACATATCCTTCAGAATAGGGACCAACATGGGCGACAGCCTCAAGTAAAACTCGTAGGGTAAACCATCAAGCCCCGGGGATTTGTTATAGCCGACCTGCTTCAACGCAGTAATGACCTCATGTTCAGTAATAAGACCATCACAGCTAGCCGCCCGAGCCGCCGTGAGGCGGGGCGAGTCAGCCAAATAGCTGCCAAACTCATCAACCCTGAGTCCGGGTAGTTGGGTGAAGCGCACCGATAGATGCTCCCGAAACCCCTCGCAGATCTCCCGAGTCGATACTAAGGGCTGTCCTTCCAGGTTATGTACTTTACGAATGTACCCATCCGAACCGCGCCTTAAAGCAGCCTTACGCTCAACAGCGTCAACATTCACAGCCTCGTTAGAAACTTTCTTTAACCTAGCCCTAACTACTTGACCTTCATACCGCTCGCTAGCCAAGCGGTTGAGATCTTGTTTAGCTAGTGCTAACTCTAGGGGGTCTCCCCCCTCCACCGCCAGGGTCAGCTTATCCTCTAAACGCTTCTTTGCCTTAGCCTTATCTATCGCGAGGCGTTGGCTATACTGGACAGAGAAGCGCCTAATTTTGGCCTTGAGACTAACCCACCACTTACTCCCTGTAACCGCCCCCACTAAAGCCCGCTGAATTAGCTCAGTGACCTTCAACCGGTAGTCCTCCAGCTCCAACAAGGTGCTGTTGAACTTCCAGTATCCGGCCAGTTTAGGCCTAGCACTTAAGCTCAAGCGGGCCATAACAAGTTTATGGTCCGAGTGTCCTAGCAAGTGGAACGTGGGGCAAGATAGGAAGTCTACATCGCCTCTTCTAACTAACATCCGATCCAAGTAAGTGCTTGGATGGGAAGGCACTACAGGATGCCACGTCCACATCTCCCGCCCCGGATGATCCAGACGAAATCTGTCGACGAGATCGCACGAGGCCATCAGGTCAGACAGACTGCTGTCACACCACGCCGACCCGCTAGTCCCCCCGACCTTATCTATTTTGGGATCAAGGATTGCATTCCAATCCCCCATTAAAACTAACCGTTCCGGATCCACTAAGAAGCCCTCCAACCGTCGAAAAAAGGTTGCCCTCTCTACAGCAGCATTGGGAGCATAAACAGCAACAATCCGAAAAACACTACAATTAACAGCAACATCAACAACAAGCGCCCGCCCGTCCTCGCCTGCGTGAACAACATTCACCGACGCTGACAGGGTGCGACTCACTAGCAAGGAGATTCCACGACTATAGGTATTGCCATATGCTGAGTAGACATCGTAATCGTTTACCAGCACCTGACAATCCGCGTCACAAACAAAGTGGGTCTCCTGGATAGCGGCAATATCTACCTTGAGGGACACCAAGTCTCTCACAACGCGCGAGGCCTTGCTTCGACACCTGATGCCCCTCACATTCAATGTAGCCAAGCTCAAAGACATGATCACTTACCTCAAGCACTGTCACAGACGGGTCTGAAATCCTGGGCAGTGAGGACATGGCAGGCCTGGCCAAGGCTGCCGGTAAGTAAATCCGATGAAGGTGATCCATCCTTGGCCACGCCCCCCACGTCCAGGGGGAAGGTTAGTTTGAGTGCCCTGTATAGCGATGGGTGTACATACATGGGGATTCTACCCTCACATTTAAAGAAAATGTTGGTCAGTGAAGGATGGTCCCTATCCACCAGCTGCTGGCCTGGGATCGCATTCTTCGCTGCCTTAATCATTGCCCACATTCCTCCAGTCCTACCGTCCTTGTTGACCCTAACGAAAGTGGTCAACAAGGGAGCGTCCTTGAATTTAGTGGGGTCTGTTACTAGGTCTCCACCGACTTTTTCAAAGTTTTTGAGTTTATTGTACCGGACCTTCTGTTGTCCTTTAAGGTCCGGAGCCGGTTGGAGAGGGTCTGTTTCACAAATCCTGCTTCCTGGCAGGAAGGGGAGCTTTTTGGTCCGTTCAGTGCGGACTTTGGGAGTGGGGGAGGGGACCTCTTTTGGTTGATGGGGAGGCTGAGCGCTTGGGGAGGGGGTAGCCTGCTCGTTTTCTTCTTTTTGGCTCCTGTCACGGGATGAGGGGCGAGAAGAGTTTCTTGGGGCCTTTATAGGAGAGGGGGAAGGTTGTTCGGGTTGCTGGGGTGTTGGGATCACAGGGGGCTCATCCTGTGTTGTTGTTGCGAGGGAGTCCTTCTCAGTCTCAGTGGGGGTAGGAGGGTTTGCGCGTGTCTTGCGGCTTTTCCTCCTCCTGGCCCTCCTGATCTCTGTTGCGCTCAGGGCCATAGAGACTGTTGTTGTCTCTTCCTCTGCCTCTGACGCGGCCTCCTCCTCAGATTCTGGTAGTTTCCTCTTGTTTGAGGAGGAGGGTGTCTGTGTGTCCATTTTCTCCGTCTCGCTCTTCGGTTGTTCTTGGTCTTGGGTGACTGTCTGCAAGGATGGCTGTTGGTTGATCTTGCCTTTCTTTACGACCGTCACCCAGCCTGTCGGTGCCTCTGGAGGATTTGCGGCCGGCGCGGGAGCAGCGGCTTGATTTGTTGTCACGCTTGTTCCCGCCGCTTTTGTGGGCTTCTTCCCTCCATTCCTCTTTGGACAGTCCTTCGCCATATGCCCTTGTTGTGTGCACAGCCAGCAATGAGGCCTCCTCCCTTCCACTATAAGGGAGAGTGTCCACTCTCCGAACTTGAGTGTGGCTGGGATGGCGTAGAATCCAGCCTTGTCCAGGACCATCTGTACTTTGTAGTCCCCGGTCATGATGTTTCTTAATCCGCGGACCGGGGTGACTTCCTCTACGTCTCCATACTGGCTTAGGATAGCCCCCAGTTGTTTGGCCTCCATATAGCAGGGGACGTTTAGAGCAGAAACATTTGCTCTCCTCTTGTTCATATAGATGGGTTGGAGCTTTATGTTCCTGCTCTGATGGCAGGTCCTGGACAGCCTGACTGCATCTTCGGAGGTGGGGAGCAGAACATCCCACTGTGCGTAACTCCTTCTACAGATGTAGTTGGCGGGAATGTTCTGCTCCAGCAACACGTTCATCATGGTGTCCTTGTTGACGCCCGTCAGACCCCTTGTCTTGGTGTCTGAAGTTATCAGAGAGAGCACTCTTTTCTCCAGAACTTCCACTTGACCCGGGAGGGGTTGGATGTTGTTCCCCTGGGTATACTCCTTGTAAGTGGAGTCGAAGAGTGCTCTGTAGTCTTCGGGCGTCAACTTCCCTTGCTGCTCTTTGGGGCCCCATGCCGGTCCTCCATCCTGGTGGGTGTCAGCTGGACTCGGGTTGGGGGGCGTAGCTGGTGTTGTGGAGCTCTCTCTTGTTATGGGCATTTTTGGTTTCGGAACTGGGCCGTTACCAGGCAAAGTAGGCCATTGTGTCTTTGGCGTTATTTCGTCCTGGCTTGGTTTGCTTTCCGGGCCGCTCCCCTTTCTTATTTTCTTCCTTTGCTGGGTGGCTGTCCCCTTGGGGGATGGAGGTGTCTCCCCTTCTGGTGCCGTGTTTCCAGCTGGAGCCTTGGTGGGTACTGTCAAGGGTGTCTCTCCTTCCAGCTTGCTTTTGTTACTACTGGCCGGAGAGTCACCCCTTTTCCGTATTTGGTCCTCTTGGGGAGTGTTGGGGGGCCAATCACTGTCTTCCCCGCCGAATAGTGAGCAGATGGAGGCTATTACGTCTTCATCCAGCGCCTCGGTTTGGTCCGCGGTGCTGATTTCCTCCTTTTCTGTTGGGGAGTCGCCCTTTGGGGGAGCGGGGGATGGGTTCCCCGGTCTTCCTCCCTTGGTTCTGCCGTCCTGGGGTGCAGCTGGTTGGCTGGGTTCTGCACTTTCCCCAGCTAGTGACTTAACGGCAGCTTTTTCCGCTGGGTTGCCCTCGTGGGGAGCGGTTGCAGGTGCTTTTTGGGGGGTCGCCGCGGGCTGCGGCCCTACCCTCCCGCTTTCTTCCAAGGTCGCCGCGCGCCGGGGCCCTACCTTGTTTCCTGGCGCTGTCTCGCCGGGAGATGCATCAGCTCCCTCACATAGGGAGTCGTTCGCAGTTGAGATGCTGCGCATTTGGGGTGACGTACCCCTCCTGCCTGGCATCGTGGCGGTTGCACTGGCCGCTGGCGCGGACCAAAGTGTAGTGGGGGAAAAGAAAACCCAGGGGAATGGAGGGGGAGGAGGGGGAGGAGCGGACTTTGAAGAAATTAGAGTTTTTGACTTCCCCTCACGGGGATGTCGGGTTAGCAGCTCAGATCCCCCCGCGAGGGGGGAGAGCAGAGAAGAAAGACGCAGTGGGTGCTAGCGGGTCAGAGTGCCGCGTCGCAATTAAGAGAGAGAGGGGATAGGCATCCCTGCCCACAGAGGGGAGCAGAAACGAAGCACCCGCCCTACCCCACGTCACCCTACCCACTAACTTACCCCAACGGAAGCGAGAAAGAGAACCCTGTCTGCTCGATCCACTGGGAGAGCAGCGAAGATAGACAAAGTTTGGGCCTGGCAGGTCAGAGTGCTGCTCAGGCAATTAAGTGTTGAGAAATTAGACCATCCCAGTCTCGAGAAGTGAGACCGAAACGAAGAAAAAACAACATGCAAAAACAACAAATGAAAAAAGAAGGTCTCAACTACCAGCGATAGTGGTGTTGGTCCCGAGATTCCAGTCTCCCAAAAGAGGGGATCGGTTTCCGGGTCCAAGCTCCCACAAATGTGGAGTCGGTCCTCTAGGTCCTGACTCCCCAAAGGAGGGGGTCGGTCCTAACTAACAAAGGTTAGTAAGAAAAAACACCTTAACCTAGCCCGAAAGCCCGGTGGTGGGTCAAGTTTAGTAACTGAGAGAACAGATACTACACTTTGATCTTGACCAAAAGGCCAAGGAGAGACACTAATAGTCTAATGTAGCTCAAATTTTGACATATGCTATTTGAAGGTTAGTACTTTATAAGAATCATATGGACTTTTTTAATTAGTGATGCCATCTATATGTCAGGCCTTGATCTTATTGAGTATTGTGCTAATAAAACTAATTTATGCAGTACTAGCTTGAGTGGCTGGGTGTTTGGAGATGTGTGTTGAACAAAAAAAAGTGGTAGTAGGCAGGCTCGAACCTATACTGCGAAGGAGGAAAAGAATGTGAAAAAAAAAATGTGACGTCTTTGCTGTTGAGCCCATTACCAAACCAAAAGTGACATAGATTAAGGCTAGACAATCGAAAAGAGGCAATGACTTTAAAAAATATTGCCGAAAAAACTACCGCTCCCTATAGCAAACTGCCCAGTGGAGGGTGAAGAAATTAATGTTTTTGGCCAAGTTTTCGATATTTGTCGTCCGAAAGGTTGCGCTTCAAAATGATACCGATCTCATAAAAATCCGTCGCCTCTAACGAAAAACATACATACATACATTTAAACAAACGGGTTAGATTTATATTATAGACTAGGGGGGGGGCGTTGTCCGAGTGTAAAAGAAAACAAAAGTTTTGGTAGGCAGGTAGGCTCGAACCCGAATCTTTGAGGCGAAGGCGGAAAAAGCGTGATGACTTACCTCGACGCTATGAAGGTAGTGGAATGAGAGTAGATGAAATTAAACGATTAAAAAGTTATGTGACAGGTGCGTGAATTTAATGAGGTCAAACTGTTATGTAATGGATGGCTGGAACCATCATACATAACTGAAAAGAAAAAACTTTAATAAAAGATTTAAAAGAGTGGGCATCGAATAATCGATTGTCTACCAGTTGAAAAGAGAAAGGGCTTACGTCATAAACAGAAATCGGACGACGATTTTTTTGTTTACAAAACAAAGAAACGTGACATTCCTCGTAAGCTCTGGAAGTACAGATATTGGCATGAGTGGGTAATTCACGTGTCGCTCGGTTGAAGATAAAATCGAATGATCATCTGAGGTCAAAACGTGACTAAAGAACGCATGTTCTATTATCAATCAATTGATTGACAGAACGCGTGGATAGAAAAAACAAAGCGACAAAATGCCAATAAAAACGGTGAATCTAGTAGAGAGAGCTAGCAGAGCAGAGAGAGGAGAAACAAGGGACAGCATGTGTTGCTGAAGACCGGATCGTTGAAGCGTCATTTTCCCTCCTCAGAGCACTGTGAGAAAACTGTTACTATCGCTGTGAACTTCAGAACCACCAAAAGAAAAAAGACGAACTGTTTTAAATTGTATAATATTGTAAAATATAATTTTATACAAAAACAAACGCAATTGTGACTTACGTCTTTTAATGCATATTTTTAAGTTACGGCTGATTGTTCTAAGTGTCAACCGCTTTGTTTTCAGGTTCAACGTTGTTATGACATTTTTGACAATTGACGAGAGGCAAGATAAGGAAAAAGTGCCAGTCTAAGGTGAGATAACTCACTAGTCTTAACTCGTTGTCATGACAACCGCTTAGTAAACAAGTGAACCCATGGACGACCGACGTAGTTAAAACTGCTATGTATCACAGCAAGGGAGTCCTACGCACTATTACGATTTCCCAACCTGGGAGCCACCCCATAATACAACAAAACATCACGCCATAGGGGAAATGAAATCCTGCACTTAACTTTTACTGCGAGGCAGTTGTTTTGGTTTTGTTTTGTTTCCCCAAGTTGTTGACAGAAAACTAGCTACCCATAAAAAAGGGGAGTGTCCGAATGAATAGCAATTGTCTGATATGATGGCTTTCACCACATTGATCAAAGCTGATTTGCTTTCTGGACATCCCTGGCGGGGAAGCCAAGGAACTGCCTTCGTTTTGATTAGTTTCACTTTGTTAGTATAAATAAACACGTGACAGAAAGGAATAGCGCAAATTTTATAAAAGTTGATCAAAATAAATCTCGACACAACGTCCCTTTGTAAATCGTAACTATTATGATCTAGGGGGCATATAAAAAGTTCTAAGGAATTGTACCCCTTTCCCCGGAGAACCCCAGTGAAAAAAGCCTTTGCTGGACATATAAAAATGCATGCGCTGCTTTTGCCTTTTATATATACAGACTAGCGGCGTTGCCCGGGTGTTTGGAGATGTGTGTGTTGGAGGTGGGGTAGATTAAAACAAATATTCGGAAAAACAAAAAAAACAGGGAACGTGATGGGCAAAAAAAAGGTTTTGTAGGTAGGTAGGATCGAACCTGAAGCCTTGAGGCGAAGATGGAAAATGAAGTGTGAAAAAAACCTAACATGTTACCGCTTGGACAGCAAGGGAGAGTACCAGGAAAACGTTTGAATTTATTCAAGCATTAAAAACTGAATTGACAGGTGCGTGAATTTAATGAGATCAAATATTACGTCATAGAAATCACGCAGTTAACTTTTACTGCGAGGCAGTTTTTTTGGGTTTGTTTACCCAACTTTGGTTGGTTTTGTTTCCCCAAGATGTTGGAGTGGGGGGCAGCTCCCCATAAAAAGGGGATTGTCCAAATTGAATAGCAATTGTCTGATATAAGGGATTTCCCCCACATTGATCAAAAGCTTTATTGCTTTCTGGACGTTCCCGGGACGAAAGCCAACACTGCCTTTGCATTAGATTAGTTTCGCTTTTATACAAAAAGCTGAACACACATGAGGGGAGCTGAAATAGCAAGAATTTTGTAAAAAGTCGATGTAAATAAATCTAGATGCGATGCGCGTTCGCAAATCACGGTATAAAAGAAGTTCTAAAATGTAGTAACCCCATGGAGACCCCCCCCCAAAAAAAAACATTTACTGGACATACAAAAAATGTGCACACACATTTTGCCTTTTATATATATAGACTAGTGGGGGTGCCCGGTGTTGCCCAGGTGTTTGTAGGTGTGTGTGTTGGGGGGGGGGGATTAGATGAAAACAACAACAAAAAGAGTTTTGGTAGGTAGGATCAAACCAGAAGCCTTAAGGTGAAGATGGAAAATTAAATGTGAAAAAATCTGACATGTTACCCACTTGGCCAGCCAGAGTGAGTAACAGAAAAACGTTTGATTTTATTTAAGCATTTAAAACTGAATTGACAGGTGCGCAAATTTAATGAGGTCAAATAGAAATCCCGCAGTTAACTTTTACTGCGAGGCAGTTTTTCTTTTTCCAACTTTGGCTGTTTGTTTCCCCAAGATGTTAGGGGAGAGGGAAACCAGCTCCCCTTAAAAAGGGAATGTCCAATTGAATAGCAATTGTCTGATATAAGGAGTTTCCCTCGCATTGATCAAAAGCTTATTGCTTTCTAGACGTTCCCGGCACGAAAGCCGAGAACCACACCTTCACTTCAGATTAGTTTCGCTTGAGTTGAACACACACAAGGGGAGCTGAAATAGCAAAATTTTGTAAAAGTCGATGTAAATAAATCTAGACATGACGCATGTTCACAAATCGTAGATATTACAATCTAGATGGTATAAAAAATGTTCTAAGAAATAGTAACCCCCCCTCCCCCCGAGAGTCCCTCTCCCCCAAAGCCTTTGCCAGACATACAAAAAATGTGCACACACATTTTGCCTTTTATATATATAGATGAAGTTAGTAGAAATAGATTAAGGAATGAAGCTAGAACAATTGTTTTATTTGTTAGGCCTCTTTGAGGATTATCTCCCCTTTTAACTATCTAGTTTTTGAAACTTATCTTGGCATCCCAGTTGAGGAGAAATATTATTTAAAACTATTCATCATAATTAGAAATGCAATTAATTATTGTAAAAGTTGCATTTTAAAATATAAAACTTGTGTGATTTTCTGTATCTCTAATATTTTTTTAATATTCTCTTTTCAAATTGCTGTAGATTTTTTAGTTATTTTTTTTTCATGAAATCTACAAAATCAAGTTTGATTTTGAGTCTTAGAATGATACAATGGTGATGTGAGTCTTAGACAGGCTTAGATTTGATGACCTTAGATCAACTTTTGTACAATATGTAGAAATGTATGCAGGACAGGAGACTTTATTGGTTTAGTCATATTCAAAGAATGGATGTGAGTTTTTGGGCTAGTTAAGCTAATAGAATCATTTATCAGGGAAGAGGCAAGAAAGCATGATTAACAATAGATTTGAAAAAAAAAAGGTACTTTTGAAGTCAATTTTTAAAACCTTTTTCAACATATGCCAACATGTAAAACTGTTAAACAAAAACAAAATATGAGTAAAAAAATGTTAAATCAGATGATGTTTTTTTAATATTTAACAAGCAATCACAGATTATCAGGTTGTGTGCTTAATTCAATCATTTTCTTTAATATCAAGATATTGTTCCTGCTCTTCTAGTTCAGATTCTTCATGAAACTGTATATTTTCTGTGTTAATCTTCTTTCCAGTTCTGGCATTATTGACTGTCTACATGTTAACCACATAATAAAAATAGAGTAATATACAAAAATCAGTGTCTGAAAAAGCTGCATCTCTTCAAGGGAACAGGTGGTTAGGATCTCTTAGAAATTGTCCATGAACATCGAGCCACTATTCTGAACACTAGCCAATATCTGATGAATTCCCAGAAACTTATGATGGTACATCAGGATTGAGAAACAAAAACTAGTAAAATAATCTCCATCAAATCACTGGTCAAACATTTTTGACAAGATTGTTTTACAAAAAGACAGAAACAACAAATAAGCATGCCACAGAAATAAATCAAGGAAATTAATTCGTTCCATGACCGCCAATGTATCTTAGAATAATTATTTCCATTTAAATTAAAAGAAACATAATTAATCCATTCTAAGGGTAAGAAATTTACCCAAAACAAGCTCATATTATGCTCAAATTACACTCAACAATCATTAAAGAAAGATAAATACAACAGTAATGAATAGAGCTATGTATGATAAGAGAATATTCTTATCATTGTTTTGGCTCTCGAGTATATATCTGACACAGTTAGACACAGTTAATCAAGAACCACATCACTCTATCTAAAAATATATAAGATATAAACTGATATATACTCAAGAGTCAAAATAATGAAAAGAATATTCTAGTGTCATAGCTCTAGTAATGACCCAGAAATCGATATATAATAATTAATGTTAATAAAATCATAGTTGTACTCACCCCCTAGGCAAGCACTAGCATATGGGATGCATGCAAGGAGAAGGAATGGGAAGAAGCAGGGCTATAACATGCACACCCACGATATGGTAACATAAAAGGGGCAAGATTATACAGAATTAAAAACGTTGAATGAGCTGACTAAATGCTTAATATTTATTCTTTATTTTTTATTCAGCTTTTCTGTTATAGAAAAGTTGAATAAAAAATAATGAAATTGTAACTAAGTTACCATGGAAATGGGATTGAGTGGCAAATGAAGGTGTGCCAGTTGACACGGTTAAGATTCAGATTAAAAATTGTTATAAAAATAAATACAATTTAGGCGCGCAGTATGATTATGATTATGTTGGCGCGTGAAAAATAAAAAATAACTCCCACGCAAATTCCAGCGTGGCCTTATATATTAAATCGACTCAAAACGAGCGGACGTAGTACAGAGCACCCCATGTGATGTTTCCGTCCAATGGGATTTCTCCAAGGACATTTTTCTAAACTTTTCTTTTTAAGCTCGCTGGGAGCCGGCCCAAATAGTATTTAAGCACATACAAACATCAAATCTCTCTATCAACTGCATTTTCATTTGGACGTTCCACGCGTGTTACTATCACTCTTCCATTTTCACCGCTCCGCGCGCTTCATACAATTTCACAGGCGAACATTACCTATTGCCTCTCTTAACATGTTTTAACATATGAACAGTTCAACAAAAAAAGACATTCTCCTTTTTTTCATACGAACACTTAAAAAGGACTTCTGAACTCATTATAAAGAGAATTATACTTTATTTGTTAATGGTTGGTTTCTGTGAATAAACCTCCGTTTGTTTTGCATGTAAGTCTTCTTCTTTTTATTTTTATTTATTTGTGGAGGAAGTTAGTTCCTAAAAAGGCCTGACGACCCCCACAAAGGTGAATTAGGAAGAGAAGGCAGGGATAAAGGGCTGAGACAACATAGTCTAGCCTACAACACACACACACACACACACACACACACACACACATGAACACATACTTTTTTTTTCTTGCTTTGCATTTTGTATTGGGGGCCTTTACTTTTGTATTTTTTTTGTAGTTTAAATTTTTTGGCATTGCAGGACTTTTGAAGGCATATGTCAAAAAAAAAATCATAACTTAGCATATTAATATAGTACAATGTAAAAAATGTTTAAACAAAATCATATCTTATTGTATTTGTATCTCAAGGTATTCTGAATTAATTGTCTTAGATCTTTAACAATGCCTTTCTAAAAATTCATTCATGACGTTTATGTATATTGCCATAGCATATGCATGACTTGCGATTTAGATAATCTATGAATAGAATTGGCTGGTGCTAGTGCTGGCGCAAGAGGTGTATGGCCTTTACGAGACCACCATGCAGAGATTACGTCTAAACAAACCTACGTGTCAATTTTTTAATCACTAAAGCAAAAAGCCTATCCAATTTTAATGAAATTTCCAGCATTTTTTCAATGAATTATATATTTTGTAGAGAACACAAGTTTTCACATTTAACGTATTTATTTTAAAAAGAAGTTTTCACATTTAACATATTTATTTTAAAAAGAAGTTTTCACATTTAACATATTTATTTTAAAAAGAAGTTTTCACATTTAACATATTTATTTTAAAAAGAAGATCTCACATTTAACATATTTATTTTAAAAGAAGTTCAGCAAGTTTTAGTCATGTTAACATAGAAGTTAGATTGTCATGAAATTTGGAACATGAAATTGAATCTAATGCGTTCTGGTATTTTTAGAGGAGCAAAAAAGGACAAACTATTTCCTTTGAAAATGTACACAAGGACTAAAAATTTAGAAAATTACTTATGAAATTTTTAACATGATAGGCATGACGGAAAATCTAATAAGTTATGTTTGATTTATTTTTGTGGCAGACAAAATGAGTTCTCAGTGCGATGTATCCATTCTTTTATTTATTTAATGCCATGTTTCCTTTGTCCAGGGATCAGACGTTTTCTGATATTAATGAAGTTCACTCCCCAATGTTTATGGTTCATCAATCTCCAAATTCCACTCTTCAAGTTTTGTCTAATCAAGTGCTCCCAAGATTTTTCTTTGTCCAGCCAACCTTCCTGTGATTTAGGACAGCCTTGCTTCTGCAACAGTTTATCCAGGAATGAACTCATAACATCAGTGTAATCGATTCATTCTTAAGATAATCTCCATGCTGGATAAGTGTAGTGATTTCAGCAAATCCTCTGATGTGTTGGGTTCGGTTAGATTTCACATTGCAAGAAGGTGATCTGTTAACTGAAATAAATGCATCAGTAATCCCATTCTCACCAAAACCAGATCCCAGACGAGCTGTCAATATCCCTAGGAGTTGTAGTACAACGCTAAAGGTTTTTCCCGACAGTGGTGCCGCCATTTGTCTTGGGGGACCAAAGCATTTAATCAAAATGGGCCTCACAGAGATTAGTCTTATCCAATCAAGAAAGATCATACGAACAGTTGGGGGTTTCACACTCATGTGTCAGAGTTGGCTACCAGTTGAGTTTGTGGTCAGAGGGAAAACAACTAAACAAGCCCTCTACATATGCAAGGGCATACAACGGCTTTATCTCAGCAGAGCAGCCTGCATCGATGTGGGAATATTGCACAAACATTTTCCAAACCCTTTAGCAGACGTACATGAAGAGGTAGACACCGAGTCTAAAAAGTGTGTAGATCAATTGCCAACTCGCCCCAAAAACCTCCCTTTTCCCGCAACAGAAGATAACATAGGCAAACTTAAGAGCTGGCTCCTAGAAAAGTTTGCCAAAATGACATTCAACAAAGATTGGATATTTCCAGCCATGTCCGGCCCAGCTGCCCACATTCACCTCAAAGAGGGAGCAATCCCTAAAGCCAGGCATAACCCAATTCCTGTACCCTTCCACTTCAAGGAACCAGTAAGACAAGCCCTTTGGAAGGATGTAGAAAAAGGTATCATAGCTCCAGTACCCGTGGGTATGCCTACTGATTGGTGCAGTACTATGGTAATAACTGCCAAAAAGAATGGTAATCCAAGGAGAACAATAGATTACCAACACCTTAACTCTCAATGCAAGCGAGAAACCCACCATACTGGGTCGCCATTCAAGTTGGCACTGCAAGTGCCACCTAGAACAAAGAAAACAGTCCTAGACGCTGTTGATGGATACCACTCGATTCTCTTAGACAAAGAATCTCAACCATTAACCACCTTCATAACTGAGTGGGGAAGATACATGTATCTTAGGATGCCTCAAGGATATGTCGCATCTGGGGATGCTTACACTCGCAGATACGATGAGATAATAAAAGATATCCCACGCAAGGTGAAGATAGTAGACGATACCCTGCTATATGACTCTAGCATTGAGGGAGCCTTTTATCATACCTTCGATTTTCTGCTCCAATGTTCTAAGAATGGAATTGTGCTCAACACCGACAAATTCCAATTCTGTCAGGATGTCGTACAATTTGGAGGCCTCCAGATAACTTCTTCAGGAGTGACCCCTTCTGAGTCCATGATACAAGCGATACAGGATTTTCCAGTCCCAAGGACAATTACTGATGCCAGATCATGGTTTGGGCTTGTCAACTAAGTAGCCTGGGCATATTCACTGGGTCCAGTTATGGTGCCTTTTCGGGACCTCGTCAAACAAAACTCCAAATTTGCTTGGAATCAAAACCTTGAAGACGCATTCAAAGATTCCAAGCGAGTTATAATTCACCTAGTTCAGAAGGGGGTAGCAACATTTGACAAAGACAGAGCAACTTGCCTTGCTCCAGATTGGAGCAAAGAAGGAATGGGCTTCCTACTCCTACAAAAACATTGCCAATGTACCATGGAAAAAGCCCCAATCTGCTGTTCCGAAGGTTGGCATCTGATATATGCCGGCAGCAGATTTTGCACGGATGCTGAGCGCAGATACGCACCAATAGAGGGTGAGGCAGCAGCAATAGCATGGGCATTGGAGAAATGCCGTATGTTCATCATGGGTTCTCCAAACATCATAGTGGTCACAGACCATGAACCTCTGAAGGGGATATTTGGCGATCGTGATCTGAGCAAGATCCAAAATCCCCGGCTCTTTAGACTAAAGGAAAAGACCCTGAGATACAGATTTACCATACAGCATTGCCCCGGGAAGTGGCACAGAGGCCCTGACGCAGTTTCCCGCCACCCAGTGGCGATGGTGCAAGCCCTCCTCGATGTATTTCCAACAAAACCCTCTCAAATGGATATATTGGAGTCGAACAATATAAGCAACAGCCTTAATAGCAACATTTGCAGACAGCAGTAATATAGCCATGCTATCACCAGACCTAATTCGTTCAGCAGGTCGTGGCGATCAACAATATAACAAATTAATAGACACAATACAGCAAGGCTTCCCAAAAACACGTAATCTCACTGCGCCCGAAATCCGTGAGTATTGGGAGGTGAGGCACCGCCTTAGCACTGACAATGGTCTAGTATTGTTGGATCGAAGGATCGTCATCCCCAAAACACATCGAAAAAAGGTCCTACACTGCCTGCATTCTGCACACCAAGGAGTAGTCGGCATGAAAGCACGTGCCAACGAATCGGTGTACTGGCCAGGGATGGATGCATCAATCCGCAGCATTAGGGCGAATTGCATGGTATGCTCAACCATCGCACCTAGTCAACCAAGGGAGCCTATCATTCTAACACGATCCCCAGAGTGGCCATTCCAACAAATCGTCATGGATATTTTTTATATTGGAGATCACACATACCTTGCCTGCGCAGATAGGCTAACTGGTTGGCTAATTTTATACCGCCTAGAATCAGGTCACACTACTACAACCAAATTGATGTCCATATGCCGACAACTGTTCCAAACATATGGTGCCCCAGAAGAACTCAGCACCGATGGCGGCCCACCTTTCACTTCCAGCACGTTCCAAGAATTTCTGAAAACATGGTGTGTTAGGCACAGATTATCTTCTGTTGCGTATCCCCAATCCAATGGCAGGGCAGAGCTCGCAGTAAAAACTGCAAAGAGGATTGTGAAAGGAAACACAGGCCCCCACGGTTCCTTGGACAATGACAGTGTTGCCCGGGCCATCTTGCAGTATCGGAATACCCCAATCCAAAGCATTGGCCTATCACTGGCCCAATTATTACTTCACCGTCGACTACGTGACTCCATCCCATCACAGCCAATCCTCTACAAGCCTCATCCTGAATGGGTGTCAGCGGCACAACAACGCGAGGAAATGCTCCACCACCGCAATGCAAAAATAGTAGAAAGATACAATAAATATACCCACAGCCTTCCACCATTACAAGCTGGTGACACTGTAGCCATCCAAAATCCAGTCAATCGCAGATGGAACACAACGGGCAAAATCATCAGTTCCCTACCAGATCGACAATACCAAATCAGGGTTAACGGATCCGGAAGGATCACACTTAGAAACCGCCGTTTCCTCAGAAAATGCGAACTTAAGCCTGCACCAACCCCAATACCAAGTGCAGCACCAGGACCAACAATTCCCTCAAGCGATACTACATTCTTGCATCTCCCACTATCTCCCTGTAATAGCACATACACAGCAACCAAACCCCAACAACAAACCACACATATATCCCCACGCTTTCGATCAAGGATTCCCCGAGCTCTTTCTAGGTTACTACCACACAACAAACTAGGCCTAAAAGAGAGATACACCTCTCACACAACCCAGCCTACTCGTGGGGGGGGGGAAGAGGGGAGATGTAGAATAATCAAAAGAACTGTGTTAGTCAATAACACACAACAACAACAACAATAATAATAATAGCAGCAACACTTACCAAGGGTCCAGCTCACGCACAAGACAGATATCAGATTGAGCTGAACTGAGGGCTTGTATTTATGTACAAGCATATCCAATCAGGTGATTCAGCCAATCACAATCCAAGGAATAGACTGGCCCATGTGTGCACAATGGAATCTCCCATTGTGCCATAAATAGTTCTCCTCTTTCATGAGAAGTAACTTTAGTCTTTGTCAAGTTATCCACAACTTGAACGCTGACCGAAAGTCCACTACACAATCCAACATATCTAATTGTGAATCTGTCATTGTGATACAGATGAGCAAGAGACGGTATGAACTGCCATATCTCATGATACCCTAACACAGCTGCTATTCAACTTATGTAAATTTAACTCTTATGGTCCTACTGACTTCATATCCACTATCGGCACTCAGCACATCCCTGAGATAGCAGAAAGGGTATCTAGCACCATCTCTTTGTTCGGACAATAGGATGAACTTATCCCATCCATGTCCTACACTTGAAGTTAGGGTTTGGGACTAACTCGCTCTTCAGGTCATTGCACTTTTTGTGGACCCACAGGTTACACTGTATCGCATTGCTTAAAACACCCTTCTATCACACAGAACGAGGATACTGACCAGAGTTTCTTAGGAATTGTAGAGCAGAGCCACACAATATCAATTTGGTTTTAGGCAAGTTCACTCTCAAACCCTTCACTGTTTTTCCATATTTCTTTTAACAGTTTCAAAGATTCAGCAATGATTACTAATTTATCGGCATAGAAATTTATGTCCTAGTTGGATTAAAATATCTTAACCTGAAGATCCTTTTGATCTGGCAATGGGTACTTATCACACAATCTTAATGGCAGTGAACTAGATAGATTACACAAAAAAATGATAACATACCTTAACAGATTTGGGATTAAAATTACTTGTGATACAAATTTAATCACAATAAACCTTCTTGGTGCTCACTTTAACCTTAATCATAAACCATTTCATATAAATGTACAATCGACCTCTCTCTATGATATTTAAAAACTTAGCAGCTAGTATGAGTAGACGAATTTCCAACCTCTCCTCAGAATTAGAGGTTTTCAAAAAAAAAAGCGGCATCATATTACAATAACACACTCAGATAAATAGGCTTAATAAAACTATCCAATACACCCAGAAACCACTCAATAATTCATGCATCATAAACATAAGAAAGGAATCATTTGTTTCACAACTTGGCTGAAATTGAAATAGGAGCTTTAGACAGAGGTTCTTGGGGAAGCAACGAGGACGCATGAAATTTGTTCTTGGATGTGAGAGAGCATACACATGGTATAATATCTTGCAGTGAAATAAAAAAAACAAAACAAAAGTACACAGTTGCTTGAACAAATAAATAACAAGGGGTTCAAAAAGTGTACAACCCCATTCTTATGTAAGATTGTTGTGAAACCCAAGGAGTTTGATGTGCCATAACATGAATTGAAACAAAGTCAATAAGTTTAATGAGTGTAACTATTAAATAATAAGTTTAATGAGTGTAACTATTAAGTAATAAGTTTAATGAGTGTAACTATTAAGTAATGAACCCTTTTATTATATAATATCCTGCCTACTATATAATAGAATAAGATAGACTCTCCTAGAAATTAAAAGAAAAAACAAATGAAGCAGGAAGAGACTCATCATAGTTTATATCAGTCGCTAGTGTAGATTTTGCAAATTGAATTTTTTATCAGTGCATCTCATATCTTGGGTTTTCACAGACAGAAGAAAAATTTCTGTCCAAAGAATCTGGGTTGCTCATTAACCATAAACAGGTCGTTTCTTATGTTTTAACAGTGGATATAGAGGGTATTAAGGCGTCCAATTGAGTATACCACTTTAATTGTGTTTGTGTTGTTTCTAGCAGCAGAACTTGATTATACACCATATATTGGGATCTCCAAAAAGCCTAATCCCACTAATGGCAGTCATCCAGAAGAACAAACAAAAAGTAAGGCCAGTGCTCGCCTATTGAGAATTAAATGAGCATGTGGACTTATTTATTTCTCTTTTTTTTTCATTTTTCTTAAACTTTTTCTTCTAGAGGATGGGACATCCAACCAAATGTCTGACATTTACCCCTATTTTAGTGAGTCCAAACAAAAGATCTTTTCAGGATTCTAGCCGTCCCTTTCAGTGCAATCGTTTGTATTTCACTTGCCCTTGGTTCACCGGGTATGCTTGCTATGTACTTTTTAAAGTTCTTTTTCATAAGCCCAGTTGCTCCTATGATGACTGGTATAATTGAAACGTCTTTTAATTTCCAATTTCGTTTCATATCATACATAAGTCCTTGATACTTTATCTTTTCCCTCTCAACTCTGTTAAGCCCTGTATCATTGGGTACACTGACCTCTATTACGGTCGCTTTTTTGTTTGCTCTGTCCTAAATCACTATATCTGGTTTAACAGCTGCGTTTTCAAGATATGTAGCAGTAGGGATTATGTAGTCATAGTGAATAGTGTAGTTGTCATTCCCAACTGTTCGTTCGGGTATATGTTCCCAGGAGTTTTTACTACACTGAATGTTGAGTTTCTTACATATCTTCCAGTGAAGGTATTTGCAAACTCCATTATGGCGATCTGTATAATAACCGTCTCCAAGTAGGACTTTGCAACCAGAAATCAGGTGGCCCACACTCTCAACCTCAGTGCTACAGAACCTGCATTTATTATTGTTGCTTAGACCACACATCTTTTTGAAGGCGTTTGTCATGAGGCCCTGGTCTTGTGCAGCCAATATCAACCTCTCTTGGTCGTAATGGAGGGATCCTCTTTTGAGCCAGTCCAGGGAACCATCCCTATCAATATATTCTTGGGATAGTTCAGTCGGTAGGTATTTTGCCCGTTTATGGTTGGTCCATTCTTCTGTTTTAACACTATGGAACTGGCTAGTGTATTTTTTCCGACTTTTCTGGGCTATGTCAGTGGCAGGCTTGTTTGGGTTCTCAGTATCATTTGTAAGGCAATCTTTTCCAAAATGAGTGGCAAGTTGTGTTATAGATGTACTACTTGCTCGATTCTGATAATGGTCTTTAATTTTCATAAGCTTGGGGTTACAGGAACTTATTATGTACTGACCTATGCTGACGATTGTGGCTCTGTGTTGATGATTGACTTCCGAGAGTCCCATACCTCCTTCTCGCCTGGGTAGGTACAAACGAGGCATGCACTTATTTACAGTTTGTGTAGGCATATGCACTGAAAAGTTAAAAGAATAGAAAAATAGAGGCGAGTAGGATTGAATGTATTGGTGTTAAACCTTTGCAAGGCATACCTTCAAGTACATATACACCAATCACTGTGGCCCTATCAAACTGTACTAATTAAGGGACAAAGGTATAGCCTGACCTGCATGGGGCTTGGACTCAATATGGCGCTACCCATTATGCAATTAATTGTTGATGCTATTTTGATGAAGGACAAGTGCATACAGCGGGCAATTACTGCTTATATTGATGATGTGTATGTGGACGAGAATGTTGTGCCTATGGTGCATGTGTAGGGCATCTTTACAGCTTCGGCCTTCTCAACAAAGAGCTGAAGAGGTTACAGGATGATACACAAGTGCTTGGTTTGTGGGTCTGGGAACAGAATAATACTTTGTATTGGAGAAGAAGGAACAAAATCCCAGACATGTTTTGTGTTGTCACGTGACAGAATATTTTTTTTTTTGTGTGGCAAATTCGCAGAGTGGTTAGCTTTGTGTTGCTGTGGCATTCATCAAGCAGAGAGCATCTAACATCACCACTGGGTGGGATGATAAAGTTGATGATGCTCCTCTCTCTCTCTGATAAAGGATATTCTCAATAGAGTGCACAAAGAAAACTCAACACAGGGCAAATGGTGTATTGATGACCAAGACCTTAGGGTTGATGCATGTTCTCTCGCTACTGGCATGTCATTGGTATATGATGGAGTTGTAGTAGAGTTTGCTTGCTAGTTACATTCTGAAAAGGACTTCCAACATATTAACCTTGCAGAATTGGATACCATTATAAAAAGAATAAATTGGCAATTCTCTGGAAGACAACTACCTTGCATTTGTTCACTGATTCTGCTGGTGTCCATAAATGGACACCCTTACCAGCAGGGCCAGACCAAAGCTACAAGTGAGATGCTCATTTGACGGCAGCTTAACATGATAATTACATTGCTGAAGGGATATGCGCCGTTGGTGTATGTATCCTTGGTTAGATCTAGGCAAAACAAGATCGACTGACAAGAGTGCCTCAGAGGTGGTTTGATGAAATTAAGAGGAACACTAAGCCTGTAAAACCTACCTGCTCCATGCCCGTGAGCTCAGTAGGGTTTGACTAGATCAAGATTGTTCACCAACAAAGCGGTTATTCTGATATGAGACAGACACTCTGCTTTACAAAACAGATCAATCCTGCGATTTCTAGAGCTGCAGAGAATGTGAAGAGTATCAGTCGATTGATCTGTTACATGTGCGCTGCTTTGAATGTTAAATAAACTTGTCACAGATAACGATGAATATTATCCATTGTGGCAAGGGGCGACAAGTGTAATCAACCAGCTGAAGTCTGCTGACAGAGATTCTGATAGATAATAACACTGCCTTTTGGAACAGCTTGTTTAAAAGCTTCTAGATGAGTTGGAGTCCAACTTTGATTCCACATCATCGAGCAATGTCATAGAATGCTTAAAAGGATTGCTGTCAGAAAACTGTACTATACCAGAAGCAGTATACTGGTACATCATGTCAAAAGATATGTTCTCTGCTACAGCACCTGCCAATATGGTCTAAGGAATCAATGGAACATCAGCACACGACAATCTTCAAAATAGGTGGCCAAGTTTGGTAAAGACTCTACAAAATATGGAGACCTAGTAACTGTTTTTTTTTTTTAATTATTATTATTATTGCATTTTTACCCCAAACAAGGCACAGTGCCATTTTGATATAGGGGATCTGGGGCATAATTTGTGGAGGTACTATGTAGGGAGTTTGAGCAGCAAGATGTCTGTGTCAGTACAGTCAGGGAAGCAGGGACCCGGAAGGGAATTCCAAAGTCTACCAGTCCTAGGGAAGAAACTATTAGAGTAGAAGGCTTTCTTACATCTAGGGATTTCTACTGTGTAGGGGTGGGATTTTGCTGCTTGTTGGGTTTGTCAGGTGTATTTCCGTCGAGGGGGCACAAGGGCTTGTAGTTCGTTGGAGCATCCACCATTAAAATACTTGTAAAACAGGCAGAGGGATACAACATTTTTGTTGATGGGCCTAGCTGATAATGAAGGACCTATTAGTTGGCGACTCTCTTTTGAAAGAATCTAAGAAAGATAGACTAGTAACAGATGCACCAGCCCAAATGTGGCAACAATACTTCATACATGGGTGAATGGTGGCCTTGTAAAGGTACAGGATACTCTCAGGCATAAGTAACTTTCTAGCATGGTAGAGAGAACCTTTTTTGCAGCAGTCTTAGCAATGTCCTCAATGTATATGTTCCAACTCATGTTTCCTGTGAATGTTAAGCCGATGAGTTTTAATGAAGTACTTTCAGGTAATGTATCATTAGCCATGGCTGTTAGTGGTTGAGCAGGTTTCTTGTAGTGACGAAAGGAACCAATTGGAAGCATTGACTTTTATACCCCATTTTATCCACTACAGACTGGAGGTCTTCCTCTACTGTTTTTGCCATTGCCTTGGATACATGTTCGTTTTCCTCTCATGTCTGTTATAGAGGGTGGTGTCATCAGCAAATATACCCATCTCAGAGGCAATTTTATTGGGGAGGTATTTTATAAATATCAGGAATAATAAAGGTCCAAGGATCGACTCCCGAGATACACCCGCATTTATATCATATTGTTTAGACATATGACCATTGATGTCAACCTGGATTCTTCTCTTATTTAAGAAGGATTTAATTATGTTAAGTATTCGTGCAGTAATACTATAAGATTTGTACTGCCACATGTTGTAAAAGATCATCTTCTGAATGTTTCATGTGTGATTATAGGATCAGTGGGGAAGTGTAATAGTAAACCACTTACCTAAAAAATAGGTGTACTCTTTCAGCTACCAGTACATAGAAACCAGAAGTGACTTTTGTTGTAGAGAAGAATGTAATAAGCCATCTCAAGTGGTGAGATTAAGGAACCAAACTTGAAGAGGAAAATATCAATATTTTGCTTATGTCTGATTGGTAAACATCCATCAGTTCATTTGCATGTGTTGAAACTTGACTTCCATCTGATAGGTTAATTCCACTTCAACAAAAAAATCTTAACTCTACCAAACAGAATGATAATAATTACTGTATGAAATGCACTTGAAAAATAGAAAAGGATAAAAAATGGGTTAGCAAATTAAATTTTAGCTTGTCTGTTAGTTGAGAACTGTTGATCACCACAAGATATTGAAGGATTACTTCAAGTGTCACCAGTTTTCTTTTGTCTACATACAGTCGTTTGGGCTGAAGGTATTTTTCCATCCTAAATGCTGATAGAATAAATTGTAGTGAATGAGTTGGATAAATATAAAAATTCTGAGTATGCTTTAAAAATTCTGTCAAGATCTACACAGGGATCGAATCTCTGCATGAAACATAATAGAAAAATGAACAAAGGGAAAGTACCTCCCTTCCAAAAGAGCATAATGGGAGTTTAACGACTTCTTTTTTCTTTTCATCGCATGTTGCAAATATTCAACTAATAAAATGTAACTTATTCTCATGTCATGAAGGCAACTTGTTTAGACAAATTCCCATGAATTAATGAGTGAAATTACAAAACTGATCTTCCATTGTTTTTAAACTGATCCTTTCATTATCATACAACATTTGTACATAGTTTAGAAATTCATTTCTCAATTTGTAATTTTAAAAAAATGTCTCCATCTTATTTATGAGATAACTGCAAATAAAAATATTGTAATATTTCTCACAGTCTATGATCCTTAATAACCACAAGGTTGATTTGCAGAGTTAAATAAATTCATATTGTGAATGGCCATGTTTATCCATTGATCACGAGACAGCTTCCAGCTATAGAAGATGAAATTCAAGATAGTAAAGGTTCACCACATAATGTCCACTGAGGCAATCGCTAGAGAGGGAATAATATTCCTTATGTGATTAGCATAAAATGCAGTAATTGGAAGTTTAATTAAATATTTTAAAAATATAAGTTTGTTGAGAATGTCATTTATATTACCTTGCAGAATTCTCAAATAAAAGAATATGAAGAATTAAGAACAGAAATGCTAAATTTGTTATTCAGTTGTTTTTTTTATTCCACTCTTTTGTAGGCATTTAATCATTCGACCACTTGGGTCATTTACGAAAATTGCTAACACATGAATTCTTATTGTAATTAAAAAAGATCCCAGTCTCCAGGATTGCCTAAAAAAGAAAATATAAATGGAAACTTCTTAGAGTCTATGGCACTACTAACCACTCTCCAGACACAATAAACTGTTTTGAATCTCTTGGAATGTTGCATCTGCGGTAGAAATGGAAGTAAATTAAAATGAATGATGACATGAACAGAAATTAACTGTTAAATATGAAAGAAAGAATAAAAAAACGGTAATCGTTTATAAAGTTGATTTCCTGTGTAAAATATTGAAATATGTGACATTTGAATGTGTGTAGCACTAACCTGACCTATATTTCACGTTCTTTATTAAGTACAATCATATAAAAATATCTTTATTAAAGTACAACCACATCAAAATAGTTTCATTGAAGTACAACCATAGAAAAATAGCTTCATTAAAATACAACCGTATAAAAATAGCTCTATTAAAGTACAAATATATAAAAATATGAGGGTCGTGCAATAAGTAATGCCTCTGACCCACTTCCAGGTGTCTGATCTAGCTGAAATTTTGCATGTGCAATGATTTATATCTCTACGGGTTATGTAGCAAATTACAGCTCTGAACTAATTGTGGTTTCTATTTTACAAGTGTTTGAACTGAGTCAGGTGTGAAATGGAGCCTGTTGAATGTCGACCAGTGATCCAGTTTTTGTAGTTGAAAGGACGCACACCACAGGAGACTTTTGATGAAATGAAAGAAACTTATGGTGATAATGCCCCATCATATGACCTTGTAAAACGCTGGCATCGTGAATTCAAACATGGCCGGAAGTCTGTGGAAACAGCTCCCAGACCTGGCCCTCCTTCTGCCATTGATGAGGCATCTGTCCGTCAAGTTGAGACTGCTATTTTGGAAGATCGGCGCATTACTATTCGCCAAATAGCCCAAGATGTCAAGATTAGTACAGGGTCTGTGGAAACTATCATTCATGATCATTTGCATATGCATAAGGTGTCTGCCAGATGGATTCCCAGGTTGCTCACATCATTCCAAAAGCGAGAACGCGTCGAGTGCTCAAGGATGAATTTGGAGATGTGCCAAGAAGATAAGTCAAAGTTTTTCAAAAGACTAATTACACAGGATGAAACTTGGGTCCATCACTATGATCCAGTGACCAAAGCCCAGTCAATGCAGTGGAAGCACTTGGATTCACCACCTCCAAAGAAGGCAAAGGTGCAGCCCTCTGCTGGCAAGGTCATGCTCAGTCTTCTGGGACCAGGATGGAGTAGTGATGACAGGTTTCCTGGCAAAGGGTACCACAATTACAGGAGCCTATTATGCTTCACTTTTGAAGAAATTAAGGGAAGCTATCAAAATCAAGAGGTGGAGCAAGATCAGCAAAGGTACTCTCTTCCTGCAGGACAACGCTCCGGTCCACAACTCGCATGTCGGCAGATCAGAAGCACGGGCGTGTGGTTATGAAATTCTCCCTATCCTCCCTACTCTCCTGACCTTGCACCCTCTGACTTTCACCTCTTCCCATCCATGAAGTTGTTTTTGAAAAGAAAGCGTTCCCCAGATGATGCAGCCTTCATTTCTGAAGTCATGTCATGGTTGGAGCACTAACCTGGGGTGTTCTATATAGCTGCATCAAACGATGGGAGAAATGCATATCTCTGGGTAGTTCCTATGTAGAGAAAGACTAATAACTGTGCCAAGTTTCGTTGCTGTACTGCTATGGGAAGTGGGTCAGGGGCATTACTTATTGCACGCATCTCGTAGTTTTATTGAAGTACAACTGTATAGAACTAGCTTTATTAAAATACAACCGTATAAAAATAGCTTTATAATATACAACCATATAAAAATAGCTTTATTAAAATACAACCATATAAAAATAGCTTTATTAAAATACAACCATATAAAAATAGCTTTATTAAAATACAACCATATAAAAATAGCTTTATTAAAATACAACCATATAAAAATAACTTTATTAAAATACAACCATATAAAAATAGCTTTATTAAAATACAACCATATAAAAATAGCTTTATTAAAATACAACCATATAAAAATAGCTTTATTAAAATACAACCATATAAAAATAGCTTTATTAAAATACAACCATATAAAAATAGCTTTATTAAAATACAACCATATAAAAATAGCTTTATTAAAATACAACCATATAAAAATAGCTTTATTAAAATACAACCATATAAAAATAGCTTTATTAAAATACAACCATATAAAAATAGCTTTATTAAAATACAACCATATAAAAATAGCTTTATTAAAATACAACCATATAAAAATAGCTTTATTAAAATACAACCATATAAAAATAGCTTTATTAAAATACAACCATATAAAAATAGCTTTATTAAAATACAACCGTATAAAAATAGCTTTATTAAAATACAACCGTATAAAAATAGCTTTATTAAAATACAACCATATAAAAATAGCTTTATTTAAATACAACCATATAAAAATAGCTTTATTAAAATACAACCATATAAAAATAGCTTTATTAAAATACAACCATATAAAACTAGCTTTATTAAAATACAACCATATAAAAATAGCTTTATTAAAATACAACCGTATAAAAATAGCTTTATTAAAATACAACCATATAAAAATAGCTTTATTAAAATACAACCATATAAAAATAGCTTTATTAAAATACAACCGTATAAAACTAGCTTTATTAAAATACAACCGTATAAAACTAGCTTTATTAAAATACAACCGTATAAAAATAGCTTTATTAAAATACAACCGTATAAAAATAGCTTTATTAAAATACAACCGTATAAAAATAGCGAATTGAAACACATAACTACCATTCTGAATTAGGACAAAGAAAGATAAACTTTAAAACAAATTAAATAATACTTGTCCATGGAAGATGGGTTCATACATGGATACCGTTTCCTACACCCTGAAATGTGACCCCCATACAAAATGTTACCAAAAGATTTGATTGATTTAGTAGAATTTATTTAACAAACATAAACAAACATTTAGTAATCATTTTTAAAAATTAATGATTCTTTTCCGATGGAACCGTACCTGTCCACAAACCCTCCAAACGGATGGAGGGACAGAATGGTTTTGGAAGCATTCTGGATACCTCCTTAGTTTCATTTTTTATCAATTTAAAATTTTGGGCAAAATGATATACTCGTTTTAAACAGTGACAACATAATAATAATAAAACACACAAAAAAAACTTACTGAAAAGAAAACAAGTGCATTAATCTGATTCAAACTTAAATTTTATCCAACTTCCATTCTTTTGAAAAAATTTGAAAATTGTTATATTTTTTGTATTACATATTTTTTTATTGTATTATATATAAAGTAAATCAGAATTTTCCCTATTTCTGGTAGACTGGTACAACTTTGTAACAAAAAGTTTATTATAAAATTCTGCTTTGTATGCATTTTTAGTCCCTTATTTATATGTGCTTCCTCCTCCCCTATTTTTGTTCAAATTCAGTTCGGCTGATTTCTTTTTATTTAGTAATTTTAGCCGGAGAGTAGGGATAGCTATTCCCCATAGTAATAAGTCCTCATCCTTTAACTCAGAACAACATAAAAGACATATCTAATTCAAGTAACTTTTCTATATCACACTATTAGTCAAGTTCTTATCAATCACTATGCCAACCAGCAATTACATGGCTAAAATAAAATACCTTCCAAAGTTATGTTAAGTATTTCTCACTCATTGGTTCATACTAGTAAAAGAATAGTTCTCATTGGCTACCATGGCATCGGGGTAAAAGTCCAGTAAAGTAGGGACCAATTAGGCTTCAGAAATAAGCAAATATGAAAAGAACAAAGTCAAGTGTACACGGATTTCTTTTGACTCCCAGTTGACTTTCGTGCATGCACATAGTACCTGTAAACAAATGGATAATAAAACTTTTTGTAAAATTAAAACTATTCTGAGTTGTTCAGTTTTTCGTCATAAGGTCAAGTTTTAACATTAGTTAAGATTTATTTTAAGAAAAACGGGAGATATATTAAATATATATTTTTTAATGTAAGATGTGATTTTCTCTATTTAAAAAAAGGACTTTTTAATAAATAAACAAAACATTTGTGCCCCTAATTACATGCCAGGGCAGAATCCATAATAAAATCAAATCTTGTAGGGTATGTCTTTTTTTTTTAATTACAAAACGTCTTTAGGAGTGTTTTCTTATTAGCACCCTATGATTGTGGGTGTCCTGGCTCGCAAGAGTCAAGTTGCGAAAAAAAAAGACAAGACACAAACATGTGTTGACTACAGTTCAGTCACCATGAATCTGACTAGCAAGTCTTCGCAGGTAGATAACTCTTTGGGATTATATCCCTTTAATTGTAAACATTACATCCTTCTTCTGGGTGGAATGAATTGTCTTTTTTTCTTTTCTTTTTTATTTTTTAAAAATATATAGTACTTTATTATGAAGCCTTTGAGTCTGGCTGGGCCAGTCTTTTATATTTGCTCTCTATCGCCCCCCCTCCCTCCAATAGCGGAGTTACTATCTTTAAAAGCATATCTGAGAAAATTGACCACCTCCTATCTGCTTATCTTTCAGCTAATATTCATGTCTGTGGAGACTTTAATGTCCACAATGTGGAATAGTTAACTCACTCAAACAAGACCGATGATGAGGGGAGGTTCTGTCATGATTGCTCAATTGCTTATGACCTTACTCAGATTGTTCACAACCCACCCGTGTGCTCGATACTGACGGCCAGTATGCAAGTCTCTTAGACCTTTTTCTCACAACTTTACCTGAACTGTGTTCAGCTTCCGTTCTGTCTCCACTTGGATCTTCCGACCACTCTGTTGTATCAATTAAGATAAAAATGAAGTCCTCAGATGTACTTCTCCATCATACAGTATATCGATATTCTATGGCTGACTGGGATAGTTTCCATACATTTATATCTGATCTAACTCTGTGTTCCATGTTTAAAAAGGATGTGTCCTCTATAGTATCAAACCTGATGGAATGGTTAATTGTAGGTATAGACCGTTTCATACCCTCGAAAAAATTCCAGCAAAAACCTAACAGCTAGTTGTGGTTCTCTCCAGAATGTATTGCTGCCATTGTGCACAGAAATCACTTTTTCCATTGCTCCCAACAGTGGCGGCTCGTGCCTGGAGCTGTGGAACTGCAGCACCCCCAAGTCATTTCTACTCATTATTATCGATACACGTTAAAAAGAATACGTTTATTTATTTTTTTTTGTATGTGATAATATATCATATTAATTATATATATATATATATATATATATATATATATATATATATATATATATATATATATATATATATATATATATATATATATAATCCTGAAGCTTAATGTCGATAATTGTCCCCATACTCATATAAGCAAAAAAGCAAAACTGCGAAATTCACAGTTACACATTCTTAGTGAAATTCGCTTGTGCGCATGCCCGATCTAGAACGGTTAATATGAGTCAAATCGGAACTGTATTTTTCGCAGTTCCAAACGCGGTGTTTGCGCGTTTTCGCTTATTTTTTTTTTTTTAAGAAGCTTTGTTTACAAACGTTTTCTTTTTATTATTATTAAAAAGTGTAACGTGTTCTTGTAAATAAAATCTCCACCTTAAAAAAAAAAAAAAAAAAAAAAAAAAAATTCCCACACTTTTAAATGCGATTTGAGCAGACAAAAATATATAATATGCCAAACTTTTTTTTTTTTAATTAAAAGTGTTCGGGCTTTTAGCCTTGAAGTTACAAATGTTATTTTTTATTTTACCTATATGGCTTATTTTATTTGTATTTTTAAGTAGTTTAAAATTTATTTATTTTGTAGTAGTTTAACTTTACAGAATAAAAAATATTTACATTTTTTTTATAGAAAAGCGAAGAAAAGTTTATTTTTTAAAATACATTTTAGTTAGAAATGTTTTTGCCTTATATATATATATTAGGCACCGCCAAAAATGGCCGCAAAATCAAGTTGTTGTTGTTTTTTAAAACGAAATTACGTTTATTAAAATCCATTATTTCTGAGTAACTTTTTTTTTCCAGAAAGATAAAACCCTGAATTTTATCATATAGAAAACAGAATAATGTAAAACTTTTTCTACTATTTTTAATTCAATTTTAAATGTTAAATTTTCCCAAAAAGTTAACAATTGACATTTTTTGTCTTGCACAAAAAACGTACTTAAATATTAAAAAAAAAGGGGTTTTGAAATAATTAATTAATTTATTTATTGTCTAACTAAGATTTAGGATGATTTTCTAAGAGAATATGCAAAAATATTATAATATAAGTACCTGAATTTCAAATAATTCCACTTATTCATATAGGTAACCAGATATTCGCGTTGACGTAGAGTTCAGATCGACTCTGTTTACGTTTTCGTCTGATAAAAAGCAAACTATGGAAGACCAAACAGGCCAAAAAAAACTTATTTTTCAGTGACGAAAATTTCAATGTATTATTAAGCTGAGGCTGGCCAGTACCAGATGGGTGACCATTTGTATGCGTTTGGTTTTTAATGTGTATGTGTGTGGGGGCCAGACTCCCCAAAATGGGGGGGGGGGCAATTTAAAGCAGAATAAAAAAAAATTATTTCAGCGCGTTTGGTCCACCATAGTCAAAGGCGGCAAACGTTTTCAAACGGGATCGAAAAAAAAGATGCTATTTTTAACACAAAGGGCACAATATTTATCGAATCTTTTTTTTTGGTATCGATTATTCAAAGCATGCCCTGTTTAATAATGGTCATGCATTATTCGGCTCGCTAAAAAAAAATTGTTAATTTATTTATCAAAAATTTTAAAATAGCTTTTTTCGTATAAATATTAAAAAAAAAATTTTTTTGTTTTGCTTAACTTAAATTAATTATTTTACTTAACATATTCACCGAATTTCACACTTCAAAACTCAAAAGCGGGATAATTAAACACAATCGAAGTTCTGATATTCAGACGTCAAAATAAGGTATGCAAACAATTTTTTTTTTTTTTTTTTTTTTTTAATCTATAATTCTGTCCCTTACAACACAATATGTTGATTTCAGTCTCAGATGATTATTTTAAGCATATTTGTTCCCACTTCAAAACAAGGGGGGGGTTTTGTAAGCAAAAAAATATATATATATAAATATCGTTTATGAAAAATAAGTACACTGTTATAAAGTTCATTCTTCTCCTAATAATCGCTGAAAATTTCGTATTGATCGGATAATTACCTGATTTTTGGTAGAATTTTAAAAAGACGGTCCGTCAAAAAGTACTGACCTGCCCCCCCAGTTTTGGCGGTGCCTAATATATATATATATATATATATATATATATATATATATATATATATATATATATATATATATATATACATATATATACACACACATATATATATACACATATATATTCACACGCATATATATACACACACACATATATATATATACACACACACATATATATACACCCACACACACATATATATACACACATATATATACACACACATATATATACACACATATACACACACACATATATATACGCACACATATATACACACTCATATATATATATACACATGATATATATATACACATATATATACACACATATATACACGCACATAATATACACACACATATATATATACATATATATACACGCATATATATATACACACATATATATACACACACATTATATATATACACGCACACATTATATATATATATATATATATATATATATATATATATATATATATATATATATATATATAAAGCTTTAGCATTTATTTACATCCCACGAGGACAAAGCAAGAAGTTTTACACTTTGAACAAAGTTTTTTAATTAAAATGTGCAATAACAAGACGAGTATGTAAAACCGTTTTTATAATAAGCTTAGTAAATAGCAAAGTTTGTTTTTATTTTTATATAAAAAGTTGTAAAAAGATCTGTAAATAAAATTATGTATCTTTAATTTTTTTGTTTGCTCATAGTACAAACATGTAAACTTTTTTATTCTATATTTTATTTACAAAGTTTTGTTATAAACACAATTTTTTAAATTTTAAATAAAACTGTTATCCAATAAAACCATTTTTAAATGGTAATCTCCTAACTTTACCATCGTTTGCAGGCAAAGATTTTGTTTTTATGAAAAAATAAATTATTAAAAAATTGTAAATAAAATGTAGTTAAACAATGTTTTTCGTTTGTTTGCCTGCGGTAAAATTTTATTTAATCTGTAAAGTTTAAAAGAAATATATTTGTATATTTTTTATTACTCTGTAAAGTGTATACAATTTTAAATAGTGTTTTTTGATTAAAATGTTTTTGCGTATTACCCCTTTTTCGACGGCTTATAATGGCAAAGTTAAAAATATTTGTATTAAAAAAAGCAATTTTAATGACAAGCTTATTTTGTTATACGCCTATTTTTAATTAACAATAAGCTTTTTATAAATAAAACCGTTGTTAAATAGTAAAACTTTTTTCGTTAATAAAATCTGTGACCTAAAAGTTATAAAAGTATGATTCAACTCAGTTAGAACTTCCGGTTCAGTTGAATCGCAAAAAGAGGATCACATAAACATTGTATTCCTTCTACCCTAATTGATATTCTACTAATAGACTACCTAGTACTTACCTTTCCCAATACAATTGATATAAAAAGAATTTAACCATGGTCTCCTTGCACCCCCCAAGAAATAACTTCTGCGACGGTAAATGAACTTCAACAGATTGAGTTTTCACAGCAGTCTCTCCATAATAAAGTTGTAATTAAGAAAAGAAGCCGTTCAACGCCTGATATTCAAATATCTCAGCCAGGCATTAGCAACAACAAAGTGTATATTCGTAGCTTTAATGGTACCAACGGAAAAGTTAGCTTTGCGGCTGTGAACTAAAAAAGGCATTGTTCTGCTTTCCTTGTTTGTTGTTAGGGGGTGATGTAACATGGACAAAAGATAGTTTCAGAACTATTAGCAAAATGAAAGATAGAACTGAAAAGCATGAGAAGCACGTTGACAATGTAGTTTCCCTATCAATTTTGGGGACCATAAATATTAAAGCAAAACTTAGTGAGGCCTGCAGACTTTCAATCAATCATCATAACATGAATGTTAAGAAGAACCGTGAAATTTTATCTAAAATAATAGATTGTATTTTCTTTTGTGGGAACTTTGAAACTCCCTCACGAGGACATGATGAAAAAGATGATTCAGTAAATCCAAGTGTATTTAGAAGATTTTTAAATTTTGCATCTTAATTAGATCCAGATTTAAAGAATCACTTAGAAACCAGTAATGTCTTCAAAGGTGTTTCCAAGACTATTCAGAATGACATACTTGACTGTCTTTTACAAATATACCATAATGAAATAAGGGGAGAAATTAGCAAAGCTTCCTTTGTAGCTGTCATGGCTGATGAAATAACAGATGTGTCTGAACATACACAAATGATCATTGTTTTACGGTACGTCTTGGATGAAAAAATACTTGAACGCATTTGGGGATTCTTTATTCCAGAAAACCAAACCGCTGATAGGATATCAAAATGTATTCTACAACAATTAGATATAATCCTTCAAGGGAATCGCCAAAAACTGATAGCTCAGATATTTGATGATGCAAATGTCATGAAAGGCAAAAAAGCTGGTGCTCAGGCGAAAATAAAAGCAGTTTATAGTAATGCGCATTTCACTCACTGTTATGCGCATCAACTTAATTTAATAATGAGGAATGCAGCAAGCATTACACGAAATGCTAGAATATTTATCTCTAACATTTTGGCTATTCCGACTTTCTTTTCTAGATCACCACAGCGTCTGTCCATTTTTCAAGAAGCATCTGGATGTAAGCATTCTACGTGTATCTGCCACAAGGTGGAACTTTAACATACATAAATAGAGTTCATGAAAATGTTCAAGCATAAAAAACTGTCACTGAAATTCAGTCAACATCATATGTAGATGAGACCGTTGCAGAAGCGACAGGAATTCTGAAATATTTGAACGATGAAAATTTCATATTTTGGTCTGAGCTATTTCATAAAATTATGTCTCATGTTGAAATTATTTCTCAGGAAATTAGCATATATAAAGTCAATGAATGCATAACAACTTTCAAAACTGCTATTTTAGAGATAAGAAAAACCAAATACTGTGAAAATTCTTCACAAACACTCAAGAGCGAAGCTAAAGAACTGTGGGACTATATATCTGTTGATATAACGGACATATATTCTTCAACTAAACATTTCATACTTGCTAAATTGTTTTACAAGATAAGCTTTGCTAGTTTTAAGAAAAAAAAACTACCTACAGAACAGATATTCTTGACAACTGAAGCATATTCCATGATTGACAAACATGATTGAAACTGAGCTAGAAATATTTTATAGTAGGTCAGATATCCATGAGTATTGCAAAGTAATTGATCTCCTGAAATTTATTTTGGAAAACAATTTAAACGATGTTCTTAGTGAAATCACAAAACCCATAAAAATTATCTTGACAATTCCCATGACTACATAAGAGATAGAACGTTGTTTTTCAACTCTGAAAAGAATAAAAACTTTTCTAAGGAACACCATGGGTTGCGAAAGACTAAATGCACTTGCAGTGCTTTCAACTGATAAAAAAGTTCTTCAGCAGTCATTCAGAAGTTAAGGAGAAAATTATCAATCTTTTCTCACAAATTAAAACAAGAAGAATTGAGTTTACTTTCAAATGAATGTAATAAGTAAAATATTTACATCTATTTAGGATTCATTTAAGTTATTGTATTTTTATACGTATGCATACGTATAAATTATGTATAATTTTATGTTTGTTTTATTTTTATACAATATTAAAAAAATAGGTGCTTTCTTTATAACAGCACCCCCACTAATCTTAGGCATGAGCCGCCACTGGCTCTCAACATAATAGATGTACTGAGAATAAAGCCGCTTTCAGGACTACCAGCAACCACTGTAAAAAAGTAATAAAGAATGCAAGAGAGTTGTATGGTCAGTCCGTCAAGTCCAAAGCAGCGGCTTGGTTCCCACCAGTTTTGGCAAATAGCAAACAGGATCCTAAACAGAAGCATGTGTTCTATCCCAACTATCATAAATGGACCTGAGGTAATCTCGTCAGCATCAGACAAAACCAAACTCTTTTCCAAGAACTTTGTAACTAATTCTACCCTTTGTGATCAAGGCCGCCAATCTCCAATATTTACTCCTGTATCAGAAAACACACTATGTGATATACAAATATTTGTACGTGATGTTGCCAAGCTAATCAAAAACCTTGATTCCAGTAAAGCAACCGGCCCTGACGGTATTCCAATTATAGTACTCAAAAGACTTCAACCGGAACTAGCGCCCATCCTTACAAAACTGTTTAAACGTTGTCTTAAGAAGAATTGCCATCACCCTGGAAAATATCATCAGTATGCCCTGTATTTAAGAATTCTGGTGATCACTCATTTCCCTCTCAGTACAGGCGAATAAGTCTCCTGTGCATCATGAGTAAGTTGCTAGAATCTGTGTTAAATAGAGAAGTAATCAACCATCTTAGCAAAAATAAACTTCTTAGTGACATGCAATATGGTTTCTGTTCTGCTAGATTTACAGCAGATATGCTTACAGTTATATCTCATAGGATTAGTGAATCTCTTGATGGAGGCTACCTTTCTAGAGCAATTGCTCTTGACATACCAAAGGCCTACATATCAAAGGTTTACTTCACAAGATATCCAGCTACAGTATAGCTGAAAATGTCTTCTCAATTATTAAATCATTTCGCTCTGATAGGTTCATAAGTGTAGTGGTTGATGGGCAGAAATCAGAAGCTCTCAGTATTAATGCTGGAGTTCCTCAGGGTCCATCCTAGGCCCAACTCTCTTCCTGATCTATATTAATGATCTTCCAAATCACATCCTTACATCATTTGTAGACATTTATGCTGATGACACTACTATACTATCTATGGTAGCACATCTAAGACCGTAAACGATCAAGTCCTCTCTGATTCTCTCTCTCCTCTGATTTTGAGCGAGTGGTACAATGGGGAAAGAGGTGGCTTGTTACTTTTAATGCTTCTAAAACCAAGCTTTTATCTTTACATCATCAACACTCTGATCCCCATCTGGCATCAATTGAAATGAATGGCTCTCGTCTTGAGGAGGCCTCATGTTTTGATAAGCTTCTGGGCTTGACATTTACTCCTGATCTTAAATGGAATGCATACATTAAATCTGTTGCCAAGGCTGCTGGAAAAATGGAGGGATCCTTCTATAGATCCAGTAGATATCTCATTGCTGATGCAATTCTCTATCTATATAAGAGCCAGTGACGTTCAAGGATGGAGTACTGTTGCCACATTTTGGCAGGAGCTGCTAGAAAGGACTTGTCTTGCCTTGATAGAGTTCAAAATAGACTTCGTAGCCTCGTAGGAGATGTCCTTTTCTCTTCCCCACAACTTCTTTCTCTCAGAAGAGATGTTGCGAGTTTGTCTCTGCTTTATCATTATTTTCATGGCGAGTGCTCGGCTAAGCTCCAATCTATGGTCCTCCCTCGCCAAACTTTCACAAGAAACACTCCTCTAGCAGAAAACACTATCAATAATTACTCCTACTTTTGATCTGTGCCTAAACCTACACATAGATTCTATGAATAAAGCTTCTTTCTTAGAACTGCACGCCTATGGAATTGTCGTCGATTTTCCTGCTTTCCAGCTGACTACAATATGGTTGTCTTCAAGTTTTTGATGAGCCGTTCTATATAAGTTAACAAATTTAACGAATTTCCATTACTACCGATTACTATATTGTCCAATTTCTACTGTACACTCTTTAACCCTTATCCTCGAGTGGCCTCTTGGCCTTGAAATGGTGATGCCTATGTAAAAAAAATACCCTTTCATTTTCTCCTTTCTTTTAGAATCATTTTCTTTTATGTTATCATGTAACGGCTTTGGTACTGGTTTTTCGATGGTATTTGGTAGACCAATGTTCATTTTTCTGACAGTGCAGGCCTCAAAAGGAGAGATTTTTGTGGTTGTATGGTGGGGGGGTTAGTTCTATATTGTCTTAGAAAATGAGGTTTTCCAGTTGTGACCTTCCACTGTAATAGCAAGTATATATTTTTTTAAAGTGTGTATAGAATGCTCCACCTCTCCATTTGCCTCATGCAATAGACGTGTAATTCTTCTGTTTGAAACCTGTTTGCATGGCAAAGTCTCTAAAATCTTGTCCTTGAAATAGGGAACCATTATCAGACTTTAAAATTGTTGGATACCCTTGCCTGGCAAAGATCATATTTAAGCGAGGGATAACTGTACTTGCAGATAATGAGGTATTATCTCGACTTCAGGGAATCAGCTGTAGTCATCACTTGTGACTAGCAAATAGTCTCCAGATGGAAAAGGACCTGAGAAGTCAACTTAAATTTCAGTTCATGGAGCAGCTGGGAGTGGAGTGGAGTGTATGGGTGATATATAATCTATCCCGGGTTACACAGGCATGTTGGAAATTGTGATTTTGCTGGTAGGTTGGTTAATACAAAAAGAGTTCAAAAGATTAAGTGTTGACATATGTCAAACGCTGTAGTTACGGTCAGCAGTGACACCTAGGATGTCATTTAGTTCATGTAAAAGAAAGAAAGAAAGAGAGAGAGCTTGAAAAAGAGAGAGAGAAAGATATCTTTTGGTTTGCATGCAAGTGCTGTCTAGTTTCTGATTTTGGGTGAAACAGACGTGTCAATGGATGCAGAATGGGTCAAAGAAAGAAACACAAGACAGCTTGAGTTAACAATGCAATGGCTTCCACCTCAGTTTATTCGTAGACGAATAAAGAATCCATGTCAGAAAATCAGCATTATGTTTTCGTCAGATGTTCTTTTCCAACATCGACCAGTGACAGGAAGAATCACATCCCCAAGGAGAAGACCAAGATAAGAGAAAAAAAAAAGGCAATCGTGATTTTATCGAGGTTACATGAACACATACATCACATACATAGACATGCATAATAAGAGACACATGCATTAATAATAATAATAATAATAATAATAATAATAATAATAATAATAGTAATAATAAGATATATATCACAACAGACAAAATCGCGTCCCCTGCAACATTATATAGATTCATAGTGCGTATGTCTTGAGTAAAAGGCTTGGCAGGGGATGCAGCTGTGTACTGTTTCTTCCACCAGCTTATCTATGCCTGGGAACCACACCTTTTTTCTTATAAGCTGTTTGGTCTTGACAATGCCTTGGTGTGATTAATGGCTATGTTGACTGACCTTTTCATTAATAAGAACTTGCCTTTTTTCCATTGTGTCCTAGAGGGAACGAGAATGTTCTTTAGTAATTTTTACCTTTTATGGGGGGAGATATCTCTCCATTTGGGACTTCATGGTATCACTGTATTTGTTCCCCCCCCCACCTTCTGTAATATTTTTAATTGTATTTGAAATTCCCTTTGTTCTTTACAAATATATGCATATTTTTTCTTTATTGTTTTGCTAGTGGTAAATTCTTACCATTGCCTTGGGAAATAAAAAGCCACCGATCACCTAATTCCCTAAATAAATTTTTGGACTTTTAAATTTAATTTTAGAGTCTTGCGTGTGTTCTTTTTCCGTTTTTACTTGAGTAATTGAATTACCTTTCTTTTTCCTTTTTTTTAAATGACATGTTTCCCTAAAAGACGAATTTTGGAGACAACCCCAAATTTTCGACAAACAGGTAAACCGAATTCCTACTTTCTAAAGAGGTTGGTAGGGGGTGCTGTTTACAGTCGTGTCTGATAACTCGTAAGAGGGAATGGAAAGGAAAACCACATGGTTATTTTTGTTTCCACTTTTTTCTTCCCGTTTTGGATAGATTTTCTTTTCCACATTTAAAATCGTCCTTATGTCTAACTTTACCCTCGTCATGGGGGAGGGTGCAAGTAAAACTATATGCTTATTAATACTGATTATTTTTTCCTAATAAATAAAAATGAAGTGTAGTATCTGTTCTGATGCTACATTTAAGTTAATTTGTCCTCGGTCAATGGAGTGGAAACCCTCTATACTAGAACAATTATTATTTTTGGTCCCTACCAGAGTGCCCCTTTTGCCTTTTTTTGGGGGGAGGGGGCTGTTTTCCCCCCACATTAAAAACGACCTCGGGCCACATTTTGCTTTCGTGGAGAAGCAAATAAATACAAATAAATAAAAACGAAAATGATAAAAATTAAAGACAAAGAATCTAAAGATGAAAAAATAGGAAGAGACCAAAATAGCTCTTTCCCTTGAAAACGACGGACAGATAAGAAAATAAGCACTCCTCTTGAGTATAGCATTTTAACAATCTTAGTTTCTCTTCTTCTCAGCTTCCACCTTTATCCACACTTACTAGTACTACAAATAATGACGCCCCCCCCCCCACACCGTCTCTGTTTAGCGTTTTTCTTTTCTTTAGTATTCTTCCGTTGCAAGTCCCAACGCCTACTCATACTAAATGCTCGCAGTATCGATCACTCTCGCATGGACGGCGGTTGTTCTGTTGCTTTGGTAACGAGTCTTCCTCCCCTTTTACGAAAATCGATAAGAGAAGAAGAAAAAGAGGAGGAAGAAGAAGAGAATCGCAGAATCGCAAATGCGTAACACAATACCGTATTCTACGATTGGGAACCTGCTTACACCTACGTGTTTATCATCAAAGCAAAACATTAATTTAATGAGAAAGAACTGACTAAAACGGACATTTCACTTAAATTCATTGTTAACCGATTGACAAGGTGAGTCTGGTCTTTTTCTACTTTCATTTTTTTGTCTTGAGGTGAATGCCATCGGTTTCTGAATTCCATATGGAACCTTTGGTATGGAATTTATTTATTTATTTTTATAAGACGGCGAAAACAACACAAAATGAATGATTAATTATTTTTGTTTAATCAGTAAATATTTAGATATCATTGGTCATTTTCACGTCTTGTTATCTTTTTCTTCATTCATTTTTTTCACAGAATGAATGTTTTATGACAAACACAGTAACGTGCAAAAATAACACATCTTTCAAACATTGGAAATTGTTGAATAGTGAACAGATAAAAATTAAATATCTAATTTTGGTTTCCATTTAAAAGACGAAAATTATTAAATGAAATGGGATGGCAATAAAAAGTCTATTTCTAAAATTTGAGCACTTGTCAAAACGTCTGGAAGAAAAAAGAAACGGTTGAATTTGACGCACATTTATTTATTTATTTATTTATTTTTAGATTGAAAATGCGAACTGAGAAACAAATTGGAGGGGGGGGGAGAATTTGTGGAAACAAAAACAAAAAGAAAAAGAAGCAAATTAATGACATACGTTTTGGAACAAAATATCAGTTATAATGAACTGAACCAGTGAACGAACCACACTTTATCTTTTCTGTCCTATTTGGTCAGTGAAAAGGACTGAAAGAGAAATCCTTGTACCTTAGGGGCAATTTTTAATTTTTTCCCAATCAAGTTTCAAATAATCAATAATTTAAGTTTATTTATTTCAGTATAATATGCAGTTTGTTTTACATTTTTTAGGCACACATTTTTATTTATTTTGAGGAAACGTTTGTGCTGATACATTTATGTTAAAACATTTGTATTAAACTAGAAATGCTTTTGTAGTTTCGAAATGTAGTTATAAAAATGTTATTTCGAAATGTAGTTATAAAAATGTTATTTCGAAATGTAGTTATAAAAATGTTATTTCGAAATGTAGTTATAAAAATGGTATTTCGAAATGTAGTTATAAAAATGTTATTAAAATATTTTTTAAAAATTAGCAAGAATAAACAATTGTAATTTTACATGACTTTACATGAATAATTCCTGAAGAAGTGAATGTTTGTTTGTCTTTTAACGTTTTAGAATTTATCACACACACACACACACACACACACACACACACACACACACACACACACACACACACACACACACACACATGCGCGTGCACACACACATATGCGCACACGCACACGCACACACACACACACACACACACACACACACACACACACACACACACACACACACACACACACACACACACACACACACATGTTCTGAAACTGGATTTAACATGCTTAAATACCCTCCACTTTATAATAAAAGGAGCAATGTGTAAATAATATCCTTTTCGTCATATGAAAGTCTGGGTGAAGGGAGAACGCAAATCTGCTTCCATAATCTAAGGTTTTCTCCCTCTCCTCCCTCGTTTTTTGGGCGTTTTCGCATTTCTTTAAGTTAGCCACCATTGTTCTCGCTCAATTTCATTTCACACCATTTCAATTGCGCTAACGTTTTTTATTTTCCTAACACCCGGCATCATTTTTTTTTTTAATATCACGATGTCCTTCCCACCTTTCAATAATCAAAGAAAAAATATTCAAAGAAGAAAAAATAAAAAAAAGTAAAACCAAAAGTTTTCTTTAGGTCATCGGAAATGACGTGCACATTTTTTAACTCGCAATAATTTAGTTCTATCCTATTAAAAAAGCATTGGAAAATTTTGCATTGTAAACTAAATAGCAAGCCAGACAATCCCACCGTCTGTAAATTCGTAAATGAATTTTCCATTTAAATTAAAAGATTCATTTTTTTAAGCATAAGATGTAATTATCAAGTTAAAACAAAATTGTTATGCATTTCATGGAAAAATATAAATATATCCTCTTCAAAAGTTAGACACGTTTTGAACTAAGAATTGTTTGTTCTTTTCCTGTGAATACTTTTCTTCATGTTTAAGTACCAGTAGCGTTGTTTAACATATCCACAGGTGTTTCTTTATTTCGATTACGTCATAGTTCGATTTAGAAATTTTGAGAAATTGATTCTCGTTAACTATTTATTTGAGAATTCGACATTTTCTTATGAGTTTCTTGACATAATTTCATGTCATCGATCACTATTCTCTCTTCATTTATAAAATATGTTTTCTATGACATCAACAGCAACAAATTCAAATATTAGACATTTTCTTTTTTTAACTTAATATTACCATATTGTGTGAAGAAGCACAAATCTATTATAAATGACTTTTGGCATCCATCTTGTTTTCGTTTAGATTTGAATTTTTTTCTTGTTTAATTAATAATTCATGTTATTTCTAATTTGTGTTTCATCCTGTCTATATTAAGTGATAGATTGTAAATACATAGAAGTAGAGGGGAGGGGGGCAAGGGCGTGTGTCCCTGCAATTTTGTATATTTTTTCATAGCCGTGAAAAAAAATCAAATTAAATGATGTTTGATAATTACCAGCTTTTTAATTTTTTTCATTAATCACAATTTTACTCTTGTGTTTAATTCGTAAAATTACTATGAAGATTCAAAAAGACATCATCAACCTGAGGTGACAACTTGATTTATCACAAATTCAAACAACTCATGAAATACAGGAGACTGATCTGTGCTGAGATGCATTATTGTTGAATACTGAACAAACTGACCAAATTTTTCAAGGAAAAGCAATTATTGAATAGTTTTATAAGAGTAGAAGCAAGTTCTGGAATGTTATCAGGACTGGTTACTTTACTGATATTAAGGTTCTTGATAAGTTAAAAACACCCAGAAAAGATATATAGATATCACTTAGTATATTTTTAGCCATAGGAGAAATTCTGGACCTAGATGACTCTGATCACTAACTGTGGAATTTAATTAAAAAATACTTTTCCGTGTTTGGATTTGTCAGATGCTGAGGAAAATCATTTCTGGCTCAGTAAGTATGGTTGGTTGAAATAGATGTTTTAGATCTGTTCACTACCCTGTTTGTTATTCTCCAGAACTGCTCAGCAAATCTGGATTTAGCAGATTGGGTATACGACTCGCTTGCATTTCGTATATTTGCAGCAGTTGCGAGCAGTTACAAAAGTAGCTTTGGTTTCAGGGCAGCTATTTCATTTATCGCAATTGAAATAGTGGTTTCTGTAAGTAACGACAGAGCACACTTAGGAGTGTACCATGGCTGGCCGTTTGGTTTGTTAGAATTTTTAGAGGATCTGAAACTCTCAATATAAGTGAAAAACAATCAGATATATCAGAGGCATCACAAGGCATATCCGTTTTTTCTGAAAATAAAATGTAGCAGAATTTCAAAATCAACCCACAAATATTAATATGTTCTGTGATGAAAAAGGATATTAATGGAAACAAGTGATCAGAAGAACTCAACAGAGATAGAACAGTACACTGTTCAGGTCAAGTTGTTAGAAAAAAGATCCAGAAGGCTTGCAAACGATTTGTCAGCATCAGGTATGGGAATGAATTTGTCAATATTTCTTCATCATCAGTTGGAATAGAACAACCATTCTATGGTATAAATATTAAAGTCCGGATGTGAATTTTAGTAGAATAATAAATTAAATGAATTAAACAGACAGGATGTTGTCATTTTTTGTGTCGGAACAACGAAGACTATCTGATCATCCTGTAGGGTGGAGTGGGGGGGGGGAGTCATCATCAGTGAGTGCGGAAATGGTTGATAAGCCCAATCTTTGCTTGAAAAGTTCGATTGCAAGGAATCGTAGATGTCGAGTGCTTCAAAACATTGTTTTTCCTATTCTTTCTGCACTTTTCTGCAGCAACTTTTCGGTTTCTTTCATATTTGCGGGCACTGTCAAGAACAGCAACCTGCTACTTGCTTCTATCTAAAACTGTCTACTCCCATGATGACGGATCAACATTGAAGGCCTTCAGCGATGCTTTCAGAGTGTCTTTAATTCATTTTCTCTGGCCGCCATGGAAATGCTTGCCAGCAAACAGAAGATCTTGGGCAGTTTATAGTCTGGCATGCGGGCTACATGACCAGCCTAGCAAAGCTGAACCTTCATCAGGATAGTGGGGATGCTTGGGAGTTCAGCACGAGTGAGGACTTCTGTGTCTGGTATCCTTTCCTGCCAGCCTATGTCAAGCAGTTTCCTTAGTCTGGTGGTGTTGAAGTGATTTAATTTTCTAGTGTGCTGTTGGTAGACAATCCATGATTCGCATCCATAGAGTAAGTTGATGAGTATGACAACTTTATAGACTTTGATCTTTGTCATGGAGGTGATGCCTCTTCTATCTCATGCATTCTTGTGGAGTCTGCCAAACACAGTGCTTGCTTTAGTGAGTCTGGTGTTGATTTCATCGTCAATGACTACATTGCAAGAGAGCACTTGTCAACCACATTGAGCCCCCCCCCCCCCGATGAAAATGTTGGGTTCTCCCAAGAGTTTGTCCCTGAGAATATGTTTGCACTATACTTCATGTTTGCCACAGAGATTTAAGTTAAGGACACAATCATCAGCAACAGAAAGTCATTTACGGTATCTGTTGCAACCCTGGATTTTGCTTGTAGCTTCCCGAGGTTGAAAACTGATCCATCAAATCTGTACTTGATTTCAATGCCTACATCAGCCTCTCTGAAGGCATTCATCAGCATCGCAGAGAACAGGAATGAGCCAAAGCACACCTGTTTCACTCCATTTGTGACTTCCAAAGGGCCAGAAGTCTCCCCACGATCTTGCACTCTGGTCAATTTTTGTAGTGATTTGCTTAATGGCCCTAATTCTATCATTGTGAGGACAATAAAGAATAAACACGAAAGAGATGCAGTGAACAAAAGCAAAATTTGAGATATCCCTACCACATGGAAAACCATCCCTGATATAAGTATAAAATACATGTCCATGTCAATTTTGAAGAGTGTGTTTCAAGATCATGCTAGAATAACTTATAATCTTATTGAAATCATTCAGTGTCAGTTTCATACAGAAACAAGTCAGATTTGGTCTCATAAAAAAGGATTTCAACCTCTGGACACAGGTCACAAATTTTGGTAAAGTAGATTTGATAATAGGGATTCATGTTATTGTGGAACTGCATTTACATTTATTTACAAAATTTTCATTATGAAAATTTGTTTGTTAGGTTGATTTCTTTTATGGTAAATCAATGTTTTGCTTATTTATGTTTCCCAGGATTACTGGTAGTTGCATTTTTATCTCACAACAAAATATTATTTGTAAGTGTATTTGCAAAATTACATCCAAAATTACCCAAGAGTGTGTTCAAAATTATCTGTAAAAATTCTATTTGTTTTTAAAATAAAGAAGTTATAGGGTTCTTATTTTTTAAATTTGCAGCTGATTTGATGAAGTTTACTAAACGAAGTTGGCTTAAAGCAAAGAAAAACCAAAATAGTCTTTGGAATGCAAGATAACTTGAGCATATAAATTGAACATTTAATGATCACACACTTCCTAATCATCATACAATAATAATCACCAAGCTGTGGACCAGATGTTATAATCTTTTTTAAACATTAAAAAAAGAAATATTTACCCCACCCACCTCACAAATTGATATCCAAGAAATTACATAAATGTAAAGAAACAAAAACGAAAGAAGTTGGTTAACTGTAGGCACGGCCGAAACAGAAGGAGGGAGTAAGTATTTTTTGACAAAGTCTCTCTTTAAAAATCTACCAAAAATCAAGTAATTATCCAATCAATATACAAATTTCACCGATTATTAAGTAAAGAATGAACTTAATAACGGTGTACTTTTTTTCATAATCGATGTTTACATATATATAATTTACCTACAACCCCCCTCTTTATTTGTGGTTACAAATATACTTACAATAATTAGCCAGAACTGAACAAAATATATTGTATTGTGGGGAGGGTGAGGATTGTAGATAAAAAAAACAACTGTGCACATATCAGATTTTGGGGTTAAAAATCCGAATTTTGAATTTTGTTTAATTTTTCATTCATTGTGTTTTGAAGTGTGAAATTCATTGAATATGTTAATAATAATTATTATCAATCAAATTAGCAAAAAAAAATTATACATTTTCATTATTTTATGAAGAATACTACTTTTAAATTTTCGAAAAATGAATTAATAATTTTCTTTTAGTGAGCCCAATATTGCTAATATACCATTAAATAGGAAATACTTTGATAAGTCAATACCAAAAAAGAAAAAATCGACTATGCATTTTGTTGCAAAGCCGATAATTTGTTTCGGTAATTTGTTGTTACGTTATATTGCCTCATCTATAATAAGACTTGCACGCAGTTGTTATCTCCCCCTTTTCCTTTTTGCTGTGATTTGCACTTGACTTAGTTTAAAGTGTGGGGTCTTTTGCATCTACCACATTCTCTCATCCAGAAACACTTGATCCTGATGGCAAGACAGGGTCATGATGACCAAGCGTGATACTAGATGCAGGAGTTATCTTCAACACATATAACTTATGAAAAAAGAATTAAACCGTTATAAAGTTGAATCTTCACTTAATCATCAAAACAAACGTTAAAAATGCATGGAAATCTACAGGACTAAATAAATTTGTTTTGTCTTGTAAAGGCTACTGTAGTTTCTTCCAAACTATCATTAAATTTTGGATTTTTTAATTTCGCCATGCAAAATCTATAGAGTGAGATAAAAGATGGAATTATTATAAATTCAGATACTTATAATATTTTTGCATATTCTGATCCTAAATAGACAAAAAGAAATTAATTGGTTCAAAAACCTTTTTAAAAAAATTTTCAAATGTTTTATTCATCGAGACAAAAATGGCGGTGAATGGTGTTAAAAATAAAAAAAATTTAGAATTTAAAATTCTATTAAAAACAGAAGAAAAAGTTTTATATTATTCTGCTTTTCATAAGACAGTTGCTCAAGAATAATGGATTTGGATAGATTTTAAATTATTTTAAAAAAACACAATTTCGTTTTTCTTCCATTTTTTGGCCGTGCCTAGTTATCAGTTTCGGTTGATTGAACAGTAAAGTCTTAAATCATCTTTTGTTTATTTATTTTTATTTACTGGCACTTTGTTGCAGGCTAAAAAAGTATGATCTCTATTATTTTTTAAGTTAGTAAATCTGTAGCCTTACACCCCTTCTCCAAAAAATGGCCTGCAATAATGGATGTTAACAAAAACAAAAACAAACATTTTTTATAATTTAGAATTGAGATGAAATAATCAGATAATCACTCATTTCCAGCCTATCATACGTTAAAAGCTACCCACTTCTGGGTCAGATATACACCAATCAAATAATTTATTTCTTGGTGTCTTTGAGGAAAGGGTTAACAAATTTTGTACATTTTTAGTATGCAAATTTGTATTAAAAAAAACTTAAAAAACGTTAGTATAAAAATATGTGATAGTTAAAAACTATAAAAAAAATAAAACGCTGAAGAATTTTGTTTGCAAATGTCTACATATGTACATTCAAATATCATTTAAAACTTATTTTCATTATTATTGATGATCTTTAATAGTGGCGTTACTGGTGTGCTGGTGTTGTCCAGGAAAAGTGATTAGCTGAAGAAACTAAAAAAAAAAAAAAAATGGACTGAAACATCCACATTTAACTCACTAGGCCCTTCAAATATGGATTTGGCAGATCCAATGCTATTTAGGTCTGTTATTAAGAAATTTGACTGATTTTAAATATAAATTCTATGAGATTGTAAAATTGACATGAGATTATTCAGTTCTGCTCAAAGAGGCATAATAATATCTATATAAATAAAACATTAAATGTATGCATGTGTGTTTGTAAATATTTGTTAATATTTTTACCTTTACCTGACACAGCTAGCATCTTAAGGCTGCTTCATGCCAAATTTGGTGTAATTCTGTCAAGTAGTTTAATCTATAAACTCTTAAACTACCGGTTACAACACATTGAAATTAATAAGAAATAGTAATCATACACAAAGGACGATTTATAACGAGTAAAATCTTTGTTTTGATGGATGAATAACGCATACAGAAATATGTTGGCAAATTGAAATGCAAAAATGTCCATTTCAACTTGTTGACATATTTCTATTACTTTTGTGAATGCATAAATTAATGCATAGCTTGAAGTGGTTTAATTTTAAATCTTTCTTATCTATCTGTCGATAGCTCAAACACTAGGGAACGCAGCTGGAGAACCAAATTTGTTGTTTCGCTTCTAACTCATGGCATCCAAATCATTATTTAAAAATTTTTTTTAAATCAATACTATATATCAAGTTCAATATGATATTCATTATAGAATTGGCTCTGTAATAATAAATACAAAATCTACATGAACTAAAATATATTTAAGCATATTTTACGACCGGGCAAGACCCCCCCCCAAGCTAAAATTAAATAAATTCTACCAATTGTTTTTAACTCATAAGTGTTTATTGTTTGTTCAGTGTTGTTATAGTAGCAGTAGTATAAATTTATCAGTCTTCGTACAACTCTTTTGACAACAGTGCTTCATGCTAAAACTTAGTATATTTTATTTCAATAGTTTTTAACTCATAAGTATTCATCATCATCATCAGTAGTAGTAGTAATAATGGAACTAATATCTACATTAATAGTAGTATGAGAATATTAACACCCTATGACACATCCAACATGCCAAAGGTGCTTCATGTCAAATTTGATGCAAATCTGTGCAATAATTTTCGAGCTTATATATGTTTATTGCTTTTAGTATTAGTAATGAAGTCAGTGGTAGTGTCAACAATTTACCTTTACCTAACACAACTATCATTTTAAGGATGCCTCATACCAAATTTGGTGTTAAGTTAAATTTTCTGTTAAGTAGTCTTGGAGCCATAAATTATTAACAGGTACAAAAGGAACAAAATAGAGATGATTCAGAAGACATCTACGCACAGAGAACATTTTTTGTTTGGAAAATACGTATGAATCCACATTTCCTTCAGAGTCAAATGAAAGTTTAGTTTTAATGATGATTGTTTGTCTTGTGGTTCTTGTTAAACGAACCACAAAAGAGTATTTTGTATTTTGCAGAGTTGACATAAAAAATGAAATTCCTTTTTTTTTCTGCTGTGGGCGAATGACTGCTTTTGAAGTTGCTTGTGAAAGGAACAATTACAGAATTCTTTTATTTTATCTATCACTACCACTACCATCACGACCACCACCACTGCCACCACCACAAAGACTATTTTCACTGATATTTAAATATTTTCAGGATTGCAAATACCAACGAATTTTTAGCATAAAAAAATGCAGTCATTTGATATCTTTAGAATCTCTGAACAATGTTTAAAAAAATAATCCTTCTTATTTTTTTTTCACACAATCTCTAAACCTACAGTGTATGTGCCAGCAGTGGTGCAGTGTACAATTACTGAGCTGGAGAAATAACAAAAAATAAAACTGGTTTCTAGAAAAGAGTACAACAAGAATTTAATTGCTAAAAGGGAATTTAGCTAAGATTAATTATAATCTTAAACACAGTAATTATTGCATCAATTTTATTGTAACGTGTGTATCTAATGGCTAAGATTTTAAGACCTTTAAAAATCAATGGTTTTTTATTTAAAAAATAACTATAAATTAAAATATATATATATATATATATATATATATATATATATATATATATATATATATATATATATATATATATATATATATATAAACAGTAATATAGATACACATGTTTCACTCTTCTACAGCCCAGAAGCATAGCTTGAGTGTTCTAGGGCTTGAACCTCGAACTATAGATTCTATATGTGAGTGCATATACCATCATTCTACGAGCCCCTACTGAAATTATGTGTTAATTGTTATCGCTTTTAAAGTTATTTTGATGCTGTTGTTATTGTTAATTTTTTAACAATAATTAAATATTCATTATTACTATCTCCTTCCTTATATATATATAAATATATAAAAATATATAATCTCGGCAGTAGAATGAAAAGCATATCTTATTTTTCTTTTATTAATATTATTGGAATTTTTTCCTTGTACACAGTTTTGTGAAGTTTTCCATGGATTTCTGCCTTTGGATTATTATGGACCATCTTCTACCAATTACGGGATTTTTGGATTTTACTTGTGCAAATGGAAATTCAATTAACTTTCTTGAAATTATATATTTGGCTTTTACCGTCACTGGATTATTTATCTTCCACCAGACTATCCATTCATGTGTAATCACCTTTTTCTTCACCATATTCCCTCTGCTTCACTTTTTTTGTTTTCAAGTAAGATCTTTGACTTACTTGTTTCATCAAATACATTTGCATGCAAAATCCGATCCTGCATTTTGCTAATAACTACCCTCTGATGAGAAGGAAAGTATTTCTTCGAAACTCCGCAGATTAAGGGCTATCCACTTATCTAGTGTTTCTTTTTCAGATTAAATAACTCATTTCAAAGTGTTTTTTAACATGTTTTATTAACTGTTTGCTCGTATATATATATATATATATATATATATATATATATATATATATATAAGTCATAAACAGACTGACTGTTTCGCTGTATCACAGCTCCTCAGTGTGGCTAGACTAGAACCCATTCCACACACACACACACATATATATATGTAACGCCTCCGTGCAGCTCAGCTCAGGTGCATAGGCTCGTGATTGAAATGCACCTCTAGCCGATACCTGTAGCGTTACCCGTGGTTTCGTCTAGTAGTCGAATTCGTCTTCGAGTCGTCGTCAGTCTCCTTCCGGTTCTGCTTTCAAATCAGCTTCCAACCATCACCTGGGCTATCGGAGAAATATATTGCATTCACAACGGCGTTCCAATCAAAGAAAAGAAAGTCAAAACTTAATTGGTTTTCTTAACATAGAATTGATTATTGATTTATGAAAGTATGATAGGTCAGGAAAAGGAAGGGTTGTAAAGAAATAGCTTCGAATTTGGGGATATCAAAACCAAAGCAAAATATGATGAAAGTAAAAATAAAATAGATAAACCCCATAATTTATTATACCATACCTGTTCACACTGAAACACTTATCACAATATTCTGTGGATCTATATTAAAAAACCTTGTTAAACTTTGTGACATATTTCCATTCTATGGAGGTCAGGTGCGAATGAACACCCCATAATTTTATTATACCATATTTCTTCAAACTGAAACATAATTATCAAAATATACTTACGCAGATAAGGGTCTACTTCACAAGATTTCCAGCTACGGTATAACTGGAAATGTTTTCTCAATCATTAAATCATTTCTCTCCGATAGGCTCATAAGAGTAGTGGTAGATGGACAAAAATTGGAGGCCTGCAATATAAATGCTGGAGTCCCTCAGGGGTCCATACTGGGTCCAACTCTCTTCCTGATCTACATCAATGATCTCCATAAACACATACTTAAATCATTCGTTGACATCTATGCTGATGACACGACCATCTACGGCAACACATCAAAGGCTGTAAATGACAAAGTTCTCTCTGATTCTCTCTCCTCTGATCTCGAGCGCATGGTTCAGTGGGGGAAGATGTGGCTGATTACCTTTAATGCATCCAAAACCAAACTCCTATCCTTACATCATGAACGCTCTGATCCCCATCTGGCATCAATTGGGATGGATGGCTCTCGTCTGCGTGAGACCCCGTGTTTTGACAAGCTTCTGGGTTTGACCTTTACTCCTGATCTGAAATGAACACGTACATCAAGTCTGTTGCCAAGGTCGCTGGAAAGATGGTGGGATCCTTCTACCGCTCCAGAAGATATCTCACTACTGATGCAATTCTCTATCTATATAAAAGCCAAGTACGTCCAAGGATGGAATACTGTTGCTATATCTGGGCAGGAGCTGCTAAAAACAGCCTATCCTGCCTTGACAGAGTACAAAATAGACTTCGTGGCTTAGTGGGGGATGCCCTTTTCTCTACCCTGCAACCTCTCCCCACAGAAGAGACGTTGCGAGCCTATCCTTGTTTTATCGTTATTTCCATGGCAGGTGCTCGTCTGAACTCCAATCTCTGGTCCCCCCTCGCCAATCTTTCACGAAAAACACCCGTCTAGCTGAATCCACTGTGAAAAATTTCCCCCACTCTATATCTGTGCCTAAATCAAAACGCGGATTCCATGAACAAAGCTTCTTTCTTAGAACTGCACGCCTGTGGAACTCTGTTCCGTCTGCCTGCTTCCCACCGGACTACAACTTGGATGTCTTCAAGTCCAATGTTAACAAATTCCTAATGAACCGCCCCCTTAAGTAAACACTTCATCAAATCTCAACACTAACGTAATGTACTTGCAATAACCCTTATCCCTGAGTGGCTTCCGGGCCTTGATAAGTGGTGATCACTGTGTAAAAAAGAAAAAAAAAAAAAAAAAAGATATGAAAAGTTTTTATTAAAGTTTGTGCCTATTTCCATTTCATGGAGGCCAGGCGCGAACGCAGACCCCACAATTTTATTATACCATCCCTATTTAAGTTAAAACATACTTATCAAAGTATTCTTATCAAAAACACTTGTAAACGTTTTTTTTTTTTTTAATTTTTTAATCTTTTATTTCCATACTTTGTGGACCAGGTGTGAATGCAGACCCCACAATTTTAATGAACTACTGTTCTGCCAGATCAAACGTACCCATTCCTGTGTCTCGATACATCTTCTATCATTATATGTGATCAGTTTTTTAAAATAGTCAACCATGTAGGAGCCTATTCGTGACCACACACACACACACACACACACACACACACACACACACACACACACACACACACACACACACACACACACATATATATATGAAATTAAAAAAAACAACTTTATTTAAATCAAGGATTTTTTATTATTCCAAGTAAGACAAAGAATACTTTAGAAATTTTTTCTCCTTATCCTGTAGAGTTTCGATGCCTACCATCTCTTCAGAGGAGAAAATATTAGCAAATAGATATAACGGTATTCGCCCTATTTGCTAAAGACATGGAAAATCATAATCAAAAATTGATTAAATAGAAGTCACAAAGCAGGGGAAATTGAAGAAAAGGATATAAAGGTTTAGTTCCAAATTGTGCGGTAAAATCCAAGGTATCTGTCTTTTAAAACAGTGAGGTAATGAGATCCAAGCTGTATCTGGTGTAATCCACATCAAAGAGTAGAAGTCCAAGTTAGGCATATTTCTGGAGTATTCACCGGCCTATAAAGAAGAAATACTCCATGGCAAAACTAAAGTAAATTATAAATATTAAAGAATTAATATTTGTAAAGTAATTTCAACCAGATGTAAAAGCTCGATAAAACCAAATAGGAGATACAGCTTATAATAAGAACTGATGAGAAGGAAAGTATTTCTTCGAAACTCCGCGGATTAAGGACAAGTGGATACACTTATTTAGTGTTTCCTTTTTAAAATTAAATATGTTTTTAACTCTTTTTCAAAGTGATTTTTAACATGTTTTATTAACTACTTGTTCTATATATATATATATATATATAGATGTTATTTATTTATTCTTGTTCGCGATACTTTTTGAATGAATTCAATTATTTATATTTAAGTGCATTTTTACCTCAATGCGAGTTGGGAATAATTTTCCCTTTTACCCACACATATATATACCGCTTACCCACACATATATATACCGCTTACCCACACATATATATACCGCTCCCCATGTGTGGTACCCACACATGGGGAGCAGTATATATATTGTTTAAAATATAATTATCCACTTGACACGTGTTTCGTCATCTATGACTCATCAGAGTGGCTGAATCTAGCGATATATATATATATATATATATATATATATATATATATATATATATATAACTACTTCATTTACTCACATAAAATTAATATATGAAAGTATAAATTTATGCGTAAACTTTAAGTATTTACTTCAAAAGTGCTCAATACGTAGGTAGAGCTAGTTAGTTAGTTATAAAATATATATGGCGATTAAGCTACACTGAATATTCCGTGTTTCATCCACTCTAGGATTCTTCAGGCTTATGTGCGAAGTTTTTGGTTGTCTATTATAAAATAGATAAACAAGAATATAACAAACTAATCACAGAAAACATTACAAAAAACTACAAAAAACTAGTTACAAACGAATGCGACTACATAGATATAATAAATACTGAAAGTAAACAAATTACCGATAAATTAAAAATTAGCGATAAAGTTGGCAAATTGAAACCTAGAGAGGCATACATTCTGCTTAAAGACCACAAATGGGACTTTAATAATAATCCCAGCACCCATTTGATAAACCCAACTAAACCAGAAATAGGTAGAATTAGCAAAACAATACTTTCTAGAGTAAACAAATTAATCAAACAAGACCTAGAACTAAACCAGTGGGCAGATACTGCTGAAGCAATCACCTGGTTTAAAAATATAGAAAACAAAAATAAATACGTTTATACAGTTCGACATCATAGACTTCTATCCTTCGATATCCAAAGAACTTTTTAACAATGCCCTAGAATTTGCCGAGGCATACACTGATATATCCTCAGAAGAAATCAACATCGTTAAAAAATGTAGAAAATCAGTTCTAATAAATAACAATAACCAATGGATAAAAACTAAAATGACAAATTTGTTTGATTTGGCGATGGGTGTCAGGGATTCTGCAGAGGCATCAGATCTTGTGGGATTATTCATTCTATATACCCTCACAAGCATATTTGATACTACGGATATCGACGAATATAGAGATGATGGACTAGCTATAATAAAAGACTCCAACAAAGTCAAGGGAAATAACTTTAAGAAAATCATACACAAGGAAATGAAAAAATTAGGCCTAAAAGCAGACGTATCAGCTAACATAAAAATAACAAACTTCCTTGATGTCGCGTTAAATTTAGATAAAAACATATGAACCCTATTTGAAAGATAACGCTACTCCAATACACATAAACCCTAAGTCCAACCACCCACCATCAATTATAAAACAGATTCCTAACTCGATCGTAAATAGACTCAGTAATAACTCAAGTGATGAAAATGCATTTAACAGATCAACCAATATCTATGAAACAGCCCTAAAAAATAGTGGATACAAAAATATCGACATCAAATATAAGCAACAAAACACCAATAACTATAATAAAATTAAAAATAGAAGAAAAAGAACTATAATTTGGTATACGGCCCCATACAATCAAATGTTAAAAACAAAACTTGGCAAGAAATTTCTAGATCTTATTGAAAAACACTTTCCCGCAACCAATCCCCTTACACAAAATCTTGAATAAAAATACCTTAAAGTTATCCTACAGCTGTTGTGAAAATTTAGAGATGATAATTAAAGCACATAATAACAAAATATTAAATAAAAACAATGTAAACAACAACAAAATAAACAATAAAAAAAGTAGACACCATGACAAAAATAAAACTAACACTAGCAGAAATAATAATAATAATAATAATAATAATAATAATAATAATAATAATAATAATAATAATAAACCAAACCCTGACAACAACAACCATACTAGAATAAAAATAAAAATACTAATAACGAACAAGATAAATGCAACTGTAGACACCATACAATCTGCCCAATTCAAAATAAATGTCTAACCAAAAGCGTAGTTTACTAGGCCACAATATTTGCGAAAGAAAACCCGAATAACAAGAAATATTGCGTAGGTATGACTTCCTTAGATTTCAAGCACAAAAGTACATTCAACAATAAAAAGCACCGTATGAAAACAACACTAGCAAATAAATACTGGGAACTCATGGAAAGCGGACATTCGCCAGCAGTCGAATGGAAAATAATAAAACAAACTACCATGTGTAGGGACCTAGATGACCCATGTATATTATGCCTTCATGAAAAATTTGCTATCCTGTACTTTAAAGAACCCCAACATCTATTAAACTGTAGATGAGAAATAGCAAACAATTGTGTTCACAGAATAAAATTTACTCTAGGATAGCGATACAAAATAATTTTAAAACTAACAAAAACAATAGAAAATAAACAAATAAATAAATTAAATAAATATGAATATGCATAAACTATCACACATATATGTATATATATATATATATATATATATATATATATATATATATATTTATATGTACATATATATATATATAAACTAACAAAAAAAATAAACTAACCTAAATTTGAAACAGGTCAAGAAACTAGATATCCAGGAAAAATAGAGCACACACAAAGGAATAGATCAACCAGAGGTCAAATAGACTTTTGTCCGGTAAGTGCATATTCATTGGCTGATAGGAAGGGTGCGGTGGATACTAGAAAGCTGATATGCTAACTAAAATCTCAATAGAAGGTGCGTATATAAAAACGACAGACAACCAAAAAATTTGCGCATAAGCCTGAAGAATCCTAGAGTGGATGAAACGTGGAATATTCAGTGTAGCTTAATCACCATATATATTTTATAACTAACTAACTAACTAACTAACTATATATATATATATATATATATATATATATATATATATATATATATTTAGTAAAATTGGTAATTAGTAAAAACCTGAAGAGAGTGCTCAATACTATTGCAGAGCAAATATGTGTTTTATTTTTTAATTATCATTTTATCTGTTCAGTTACACATGTTTCGGATGCCGGACCATGTTTACGATCCAGCAGCCTCATCTGTAAAGTCTGACGGGGCTGCTAGATCATAAACGTCCGGCATCTAAAACATATGTAACTGAACAGATAAAATGGTAATATATATATATATATATATATATATATATATATATATATTAGTGTTGGGACGATTAATTAGAATCGGAATCAGGAATCAGAAAAATCCAAACTTTTTAAGGTATCAGAATCCGTATTGGAATCGGAAAAATTATAGTCTAATTTCCGATTCCAAACCGATTCTTTAAAATTTTAAAACAAAAAAAAATGAAACAAGCACAAATTGTTTGTTTTTTTTTTTTATTAGAAATTGTTCCTTTACAAAATAAGACTGGAAATGAGTTATAAATCTCATTTACAGATTTAACATTGATTTGCAAAGTTTAATTTATTTTATTTATTGGTCATTTATAACTTGCCTATTGCCTTTGTAATCGTTTAGCATCTATTCGCTAAAATGTCTGTGTCCTTAGGGAGTTCATATGATTATTAAAAAGTATTAAATGCTTGGGGTGAGGTGGGGGGGGGGGTAATTTCGTTGGAGCCAACTGTACATTGGGTTGTCTGTCATCGGCTTCTTCTGAAATAATTAAAGTTTTATAGCACCTCGACTGTAGCAATTCTTATTCCAAGTATATTTGAAAACCCATTCCCAGATGTAGCTTCTCCAGACCTAATTTAATTTGTTTTTATTAATTTTTATTATAAGCAAAGTAAATATTCTAGAGTTCACTTGTCTATTCAATATCACAGACTTTAAAAAGTTTTTGCACCTATTTGATAAATGACCCTATGATGTCTATTAGAGTCTTCACAGTTTAATATGAAAGATTTAATATGATTGGAATTTTTTTTCTGACGCTGGTTTTGTCTTATCACTACATCATTTGAAATATTTCATGTTTCCTTATATTTTGTTTGGTGTTGATACAAGTGAAAATATACATGAAAATCTCACAAGTTTATCGGAGAGCAAACATTGAGAAGTTTGTTGCCTTTAAAAACACTTTCATTTACATTTAAACTACCCAAAACATATTAGATTCTACTTTTGTAGCCGATTATGTCTGGACACATTGAAACATTTTTTTAGAATTTAGAATGGGGATTCAGTTGTGCATATAAATATAATGTAAACTAATCTCATGTCGATACATTATAACTTTTTAAGCAGTTAAGTAATTTTA